>NW_024468543.1:53748-88717 GCF_001632365.1 Laetiporus sulphureus 93-53
CCGGAGGATGCAGAGGAAGGTCACAATGATGAGTGAACCAGTAACTGGAGGTGCGAGAGGGAGATGTCTGTCGTCAGGCAGCGAATAGAGTTCGGAATTGCGAGTGCATTTGAGCCTAGCCAGGCTCTCTGTACGTGACCGTATTCAATTACGGTCGTCTTATTTATAGAAGTAGTGGACTCACAATGTACATAGTGGCTTGATAGTCTCGTGATATCCTGATTCTTGGGAAATTGCACAATTGAGACCTGCACCGTTGTGATCACCGCCACAGACGCGTTAGCGCCAAGAGAAAACGTGTTCACGTCGCGGTTGCTCCGCTCTCATCCTGTTTCGTCCTTAATTGCGAACCAAATCCCAATCAAAATGCGAGCACATCGTTCCGGATTGTTTCAATCGAGTGTCGACATCGCAGGTGCTAGGTGTAAGACGACGTCGTTGTTTGCCGCGATCAGCGCCATTCGTCGGACTGGCCACTTTTCGGTAACGGTTACATGACAACTTGTCGCACCTTCAATATAATCGGTAACCTCGAAAGCTCGACTTGCCAGCAGATGTTCTTGCAAGGCGAAGTCACTGGAGTTGAAAGGGAAATTCTTGCTGCGGAAGTCGGTATCGGCGAGAAAATCGAGTGGCTTGTGAGCGGAAGGGAACTACACAAGACTGGGAATAGGCAAGTCAGTGTTTTCTGCTGACGTCTATTGTAGCTGCGTACTGACTCAGCAACGTCTGCTGAGCCTATGTTCCAGCTCCGTCCGGCGAGTAGCACACTGAAAAACCCGCATCGTACACGGCGCCGCTCGATATATGCGAGGCCATCGAGATTGAAGGGGTACTCTACTGGCCACCTATGCCGGGAAATCGTGACGGATTGTCGAAAGGGAGACCGAGATGACAAAACAGCAGGTTGCGCGGTAGGAGGGATCTATGGCCCGGTCGTATGTATGTATTGCGTGGCCCGCAATCTTTCACAGTCAGATGGCACCTCAATAGGGTGTCAGCGACTTTGTTGCACTCTATTGCAATCGGAGAGCTCACCGTGGATTCTATGCCTCTCATCGGAATCGAGGTGACTTATACACGCTCTCGACCGTTTCAAATGATTTCTTACGTTTCGTCCCCTGTAGGGCCATTCATTGCGCTATAGGGATCTGCTCCTTGTCTAGTTGTCGCTGAGACCAACGTCGCTGGCATCGCCGATGTCTGACGCTGACACCAGGACTTCCGTCCCATCAGCTTTGCCATCGCGCTGGAAATTCGTGCAAAGACAACCTAGCCTCGCTCGTCTTCGACTAGCCTTCAATCTCTATGGAGCGATTGTGGACAACTTGACTTGCGGCCAATATTCTGCATCCTGTATGAGATGGCTGCTGTTGATGCCATATGTTTCGCTTCGAGGAAAGCCACAAGTCTGTTGTTAGTCTGCTCCTTCACTACGACAGCACAGAGAGGTGAGGGGATCAGCCCTGGCAAATCATCGAAGTTTGGGAGTCCGAGAAAACATCGACAGGGCGAGCACACGCAATGCAATGGATGAAAAGACTTCGACGGTCTTTGCCGGATAAAGACATCGATGGCGCGCGGCGGTGTGGCTAGTAGTAGTAATTGTGCCACTCCTGCTGGCCACCAAGGTGTGGCCCTTGCAACGCATATAACTCAAGAAACAATTCCTTTTCACCGTGCTCTACAAGATGCACACCGTTCGCAGGGTCATATCCGCTCTGCTTCACGAGCTTGGCCGACAAGAGTGAGAACTGGTCCATTACGCCCTTCAACAAATACGCTGTCAATTTGCGATCATCGTTCACTCTGCAACTGTCAGCTACTGGCGTAATCTCACTGTACATACCAGCTCCAGTGAACAGAGATATGGACGTGGTCGTAGCGTCTAAGCATAATTCGAACCCCTTCAAAATAGCAGTCAATGGCGGTTCGGCAAACCGCCCAAATCCACTTCGGCCGCCTTCTGTCCAACCCATCGCAGCCACATTCTTAGTTAACGATGGACTCATCAGTCTTGGTAGCAACCTATATGCAGAAGCTGAGTACGTCGACCGTAAGCATTGGTGATGGGCCGGCTTACCTTCCCAACCACTTCTCCGTCATGATGCTTCGCCAGAGATATATTCTTCCCGTTTCCCTTGCCTTCATTCGATCCCTTCTAACTTTTATCAAATCCCTTCATGATTTGTTCCTAATCTTCTTCTCATTGATTCCAATCCCGCTCTTGCAAGTCTTGACAAACGTACTATATCGCGCCGCGCCATTACCCTTGTGGGTTTCTTTCGAGATCATCCAGGAAGCGCAAGACTTGCTGCTCGAGCGACACTAAGTCGATTACCCATTTGAGAACGTCGATGCTTACATCGAGCCCAACGGCTACGAGCACGACTTTCGGGCTCCTCTTACCGACATCATGCTGGCCAGAGGATCTGTAGCACAGCCTCAGTCGCCGGTCAGACTTCTGAACGTCATCGCCTATTGCCCTGAGATATAGGGACATCAGAGGTCAACAGATATAACATCAATGTACAGAGGAATCATACACGTACAATCGGTAGTCATTCCGTGGGATTATACCTTAAGGCGGATCGAGGCAAATCACGAGATAATAGGAAAAATGAGGAACAATGGCTGCGGCCATCAGCTGATAAGCGCCCATTGATTAACCACCCCGACGCGCCTTGCCTTTCTCCCCCCACTTGTCTCCCAACCACCACAAGTGCTCTTCCCTTTCATCCCTTCTGCCCTCTTACATCCACCTTTGTAGACACTTCGCGCTGCTCTACAGAGACGTACTTACTCTTCTGCCTACCTCTTGCTTTGTTATCACTTTCCCATCCAGTTCGTCTATGTCGCGTGTCCTTCCGAAAATGGTCGCGTTTTTGCAGAGCGCTCGGGCAGCCCTTCGAAAGAAGATTGTTGACCTCATACATACGCGTCATCCTCCTCCACAAAGAGAGTTAATGCAACGGTCTAGTGTTACCAACTTCCAGGTCGACACTAGGAGCACACAATTCAACACGGGCAAGGACGAGGACGACAAACTGGTGAGTCTTTCATTCGTCAATTCCGTGTCGAAATGTCTGCTCACCATCCACTGCGTTTCAATGTATTGTTGGCGGGTCGCGATAGTCGGACCTCTTTGTCTTCAACGCGTTCCAAGATTGCGACTTGGACACGATAAGCGAGATTGTTTGGGCAGAGAATCCAGCTGGACACCAGGCTACGGTAGGCTGTGAAGTTCTAAAGGAATGACGTGCAATGTACTGAGGAAGTTTCAGGTTGACGGGGACTTGGTCAAGACGCTTCAGCAGCCGATATCGGGGTACTCCTTTGTGGAGCCTGCCCCGCACCTCGATGGCCTTGACTATGTCGTGGACTATGCAGTGAACACCAACGAAGAGGTTAGGGATGGGGGAGAGGCTTTGCTATATGATCGGTCCATGGTAGGCTAAATATTGTTTCGCAGTCGTGGCATGCCACTCACTGCCACTACAGGTCAACAAGCGCTTTGGCAAGCCGGTCTTGCAGACCATTCCGGAGCACTCAATCGTCAACTCGTTCGCCGATGAAGAGGAGGAGGAGGAGGCGGAGTCCATCTTCTGGCTTGAAGGCTTTGACTATGTTGCGGACTTTGCTAACTTTGGAGACGATGGGGAACGCGGCACGCCTTCGGTGAGTGGCATGCCACGCGACGCAACAACGGAAAGGCAGACGACTGACTTCGATGTACAGGACGACGAAATCGCAGCGTGCAATGCGATTGATGACGGCTCCATGGACAACAGTGATGCGGTGGACTCCAGCACTGAGTCCGACGACCCAGCTCTTCCTACCACACCGACGTCATCGTTCTACAACGTCCCACGCGCCTCGACCGACGGCCTTGATGCTCGCAAGCATGCCAACGTTACGGTCGATCTTCCGATAGGAACGCCGTCGGGAGCTCCTGTTAAGCCCTGGACAAGCGAGGAACTGGAGGCGAGGAAGGCCAAGATGGAGGCTACCATTGAACTGATATATGAACGGTTTGCCAAGATCTGCGGCGCCGAGCGAGCTGAGGAAATAAGACATCGTCCCGTGGCACCGCGCAACGTTTCTACTCAGCAATACTCTGCCAGCGAGGTTAACAAGAGATGCGCGGAAGTTCTCGGGCGGCTCCGTGAGACAAGGCTCCGGATCGAGAACAGTATCAAAGAGAGAAGGGAATTGAGAGAATTGAGGGAATTGAGGCAGAATCTGGACCCGGCTAGCGATGACGATGGGGAAGACAACCAGCAGGATTTCGGCCACCAAGGAGATGCTCCGGAGGATGCAGAGGAAGGTCACAATGATGAGTGAACCAGTAACTGGAGGTGCGAGAGGGAGATGTCTGTCGTCAGGCAGCGAATAGAGTTCGGGATTGCGAGTGCATTTGAGCCTAGCCAGGCTTTCTGTACGTGACCGTATTCAACTATAGTCGTCTTATTTATAGAAGTAGTGGACTCACAATGTCCATAGCGGCTTGATAGTCTCGTGGTATCCTGATTCTTGGGGAAATTGCACAATTGAGACCGTTGTGACCGCCGCCACAGACGCGTTAGCGCCAAGAGAAAACGTGTTCACGTCGCGGTTGCTCCGCTCTCATCCTGTTTCGCCCTTAATTGCGAACCAGATCCCAGTCATTTCCCAGCCAAATGCCAGCATATCGTTCCGGATTGTTTCAATCGAGTGTCGACATCGCAGGTGGTAGATGTAAGACGACTTCGTTGTTTGCCGCAATCAACGCGCCACTCGTCGGACTGGCCACTTTTCCGTAACGGCTGCATGATTGATTGTTGAATGTTGCATTTCGTCGTTAACCTTGTAAGCCCAACTTGCCAGTGGACGCATTTGCAAGGCGAAGCCTCCCAAGTCGAACAGAAATTCTTGCAACTTGCTATGGGAGTCGGCGTCGGCGACGAAATCGAGTGGCTTGGGAGTGGAAGGAAAGTACACAAGACTGTGGATAGGCAAGTCAGTGTTTTCGGCGGACGTCTATTCTGTGTACTGACTCAACAACATTGACGTGTCCGCTGAAACTACGCTCCAGCTCCTTCCGAACAATAAGCACATAAAAGACACGCATCACAAATAAGGCCATTCGATATATGCGAGGCCATCGAGATTCGAGGGGGCACTCTACAGGCCACCCATGTCAGGGAATCGTGAAGCATTGCCGAAAGTGAAACGGAAGTGACAAAGCCGCAGGTTGAGCAATAGGAGGGACCCATGACTTGGCAGAGCAATGATGGGGTCGGTATCCGGTCGTACGTTTTGTCGAAACAATAAGTCTTGAGCTGACGATGAACTGCTCACGATAGGTCCTTCGTAGATGCCAAGTGTTGCATCATTGACACACGACGTTTCGAGGGAATATGCTGCAACGCGCGGCCACTGCGTAGCGTGACCCGCAATCCCTCCACAGTCAGACGATACCTCCATGGAAGCGTCAGCGACTTCGTTGCACATTATTGCAATCGGGGAACTCACCATGCGTTCTGTGCGCCTCTCAAGGTGACTTGTACACGCTCCTGACCCGTTAGAATGACTTATTGCGTTTCTCTCCTGTAGGACCGTTCATTGTGCTATAGGCGTCCGCTCCTTGTCTTGCTTTCGTCAAGATCAATGTCGCTGGCACCGTTGATGTTTGACGCTGGCATCAGGGCTTCCACCCTCATCAGCCTGACCATCGCACGAAAATTCGACCAAGCACAATCCAACCTTTGTCATTCTTCGAATAACCCTCAACATTTATACGGTGATTGTGAGCGATGTGATCTGGGGGCAATAGTCCGCGTCCTGCATGAGATGATCGTTCTTGATACCATAACGCTCGCTTCGAGGAGGCCACAAATCTGCTGCTGGTCTGCTCTATTGACTATAACGACGCGGCGATGTGAGGCACCAACCCTGACACAATGTCGAGGTCTGGGAGTCCGAGAAGCTCCGAGAAGATATCGACACGACGAGGACACGCAATGGACGAAAAGACTTCGACGCTCTTTACCGGATAAAGACAATTTGGTGGCGGCAAGGCGCGTGGCGGTGTGGCTTGTTTGTGCCACTCGTGCTGGCGGCCACCGATCTATGCCCTCGCAATGCATGAAACTCAAGAAGCAATTGCTATTCACCGTGCTCTACAAGATGTAAACCGTTCGCAGGGTCATATCCGCTCTGCTTCACAAGCTTGACCGACGGAGTTATACCTGGTCCATCATGCCCTTCAACAACACGCTGTCAATTTGTGATCTTCCTTCACTCAGCATCAGTCAGTTACTGGGCGTTATCTCACCGTATGTACCAGGTTCAAGGAACAGAGGTATCACGACGTGATCGTAGCACCCAAGCCCAATTTGGTCTTCTTCATGACAGCATTCAGTGGTGCTTCGAGACCGCCCGACAGTCCAATTCGGTCGCCTTCTGACCAACCCATCGCAGCCAACATCTTAAAGCCAACGTTGGATTCGCCAATCTTGGGGGCAGCCTGTACGTACGCAGGAACTGAGTACTTCAAAGTGAGCGTTTGTGACACGCCGGCTCACCTTTCCAACCACTTCTCCCTCGCGATGCTTCACTAGAGATATCGGCTTGCCGTTGCCCTTGCCTTCGTTCGGTCCTTCCCAGTTTCTATCAAATCCTTTCATGATGTTCCTGATTTTTTTCTCATTAATTCCAATCCCGCTCTTGGTCGTCTTAAACAGCGTAGTATATCGCGTCTTGCCACTGCCCTTGCTTTGACTCTTGAGATTGAAAGCGGTCGCTAAGGCATGAATTTTCTTCCTGGTCCCTTTGTCGGCCGGGGGCAATGCCATGGATACCTTCTCGATATCATCCAGGAAGCGCCGGATTTGTTGCTCCAGCGACACAAGGTTGGTTATCCTGTTGGGCATGTCGACGCTCACATCGAGCCTGAAGGCTGCGAGCATCGCCTTTCTGCTCTTCTTACCGCTTTTATGCTGGGCCAGAGGATCCGCAGCGGCCTCCAATCTAGCTTGAGCCCGCTTTCGTTTATTTTCCGCTTTCTTCTCGCGATCTCTCTCCCACTGGTCTTGAATGGTGCTCGGAGCACATTTATCCTTGCCTCGAGCTGGAATAAATGTGTCAATCGTTGAGAATCACATCACCAAGATATGTAGAATCGTACGCACTAGGCTGCATCATAACTGCAAAGTCGTCGCCATCAAAGTCGCCGTCACTGATTGCTTGGAACAGCTTCTTCCCTGCCTTCCTGCCTCCGCCATTGAGAATGTCGCGATTCTCATGGAGTATATCCTGCACACGGTCAGACATTGACTCGATATCACAAGTGACTGTCGTACCTCCAGCTCAGCGAAAAAGTCATCGTCGTCGTCAGCCCGTGTCATCTCAAGCTCGTCATCACTTGAATCAGCTCTCCCCTTCCCTCTGTCACGAGCGCGTATTGCTGCCAACCTAGCCTGAAAGCTCGATTTAGGACTGGCTTCATCGTCCGAGGATAAGATGTCGTCGTCATCATCATCATCATCTTCTTCTTCCTCCTCATCTTCTTCATCTTCCTCCTCCGGCTGCTCGCCTTTGGCACCCCCGTTCTGGTCATGAACTTCACCAACCAGAGCACGTTCCCCCTCGTCAAAGATATTTTCTATTTCCTCCTCCACCTCCTGACGATCGCGCTCGCTCTCATTCTCATCACTGCTGCTGCCGCTATCACTGACTCGTCCGGCCGCCTCCTCCTCGTCTTCTTCCCTCATACGCTCTGTGTCTGCAACATCATCCATCGTGACATGCCTAGAGCCTTCCGCGCTCATGCTGTGCACGAATCTGCGCATATCCTCGAGCGATATCTGCGTGTCAATCTCCATCGCGCCCACTCCGTTGGAAATCTCGTCGATCGCATCGCCTTCGTCCTCGTCAGAGTCTCCCCAGTTGACGTCAGAGTCGCCTCTGCGCTGCTCGCTCTCCCGCGAATCTTTCTCCTTCCCATGCACTTCTTCCTGCAGATGTGCCTCCGAAAGCATCGCGCCATACGAGCCAAAATGCCGCAAAGGCCTCTGTCGGGCCTTCTTCGAACGTTTCAAAAGCGAACGCGGGCCGCCGACTGGGAACAGTTTTCGAGTCTGCTTCTTCCGCGTAGTAGAGCCGAAAGCGAAGGACACAGACTCAAATGCCGGAGTCTCAGGGTTGACAATTGGAGCTGGTGCTTGCAACTGTGTTGGCGTAGTAGTAACTTCTGCTTGTGCACCTTCCGCTTGTGCGCCTTCTGCTTGTGCGTCGTCTGCCTCTTGAGGCGCGGAAATCCCGACACCAGTCAGAATCGAGGTCATAGAGACAGCCTGGACGGACGTGTTCTCTTGTGGCTGCCGTGTAGGCGGCACCGGCCCCGAACGCGGATGCGGCGCAACGTATACAATTATCTCCTCATCATCTTCGCCGAGTGCTGCTTCCACCAGGTCAGCCGCGATGACATTGTTCGCAGGCTGCTCGGTGACCGGGGTAGGTGTAGTGTCCACAAAGAAGCCAGTGAACTTCTCCTCTAGCGCTTTGATCTCTGTATGAGCATCTTCGGGCTCGCTTGTTGTGGATGTAACGACTTCCACGGCAGCCACTGCATCCACATCTGCTTGGATCTTGCCCAAATCTGCGAAGTCAATTTCCTCCAATCGGTCGTCTTCCGACTCCCCATGTAAATCTTCACCGTCGAATACATGGGAGACCTTGTCTGCTGTAGGAACATGGCTCTTCTCATCATCCGCTAACATCGAGGTCAGCAGGCTGGCAGCAGGATCAGGGGGGGGGGAAACTTGCCTACTGGTTCTGCCATGGGCTGAAGGATATCTTCCTCCTCTTGGAATAGGGTTGCGGTATGTACCGACCGCACAAACACAACCGGCTTGAGCAGCGGTCGATCTTCGCTGAGCAGCTTCCCCAGAGGCACACCCGCACGCAGCCGCGACTTCAAATAGGCTTCACTCCTTCCACTACGGCCCTGATCTCCATATGGCGTAGTGTCGCCTGAGAATCCTCGTCCTCGCCCTCGTCCCCGACTGCGAGGGCTGTCTGTTCCTCGCGTTGGAATCGGACTGTTGTAGCCTGATCCCTGATTTCCTGGCCATCCACGGCCTCTGCCTCTAGGGGTGATGAATCCCCCGCGAGCTGGCGGATCATCTGCGAGCAGATAAGCAGCAATCCTTCTCACTCCACCACCTGCAACGGTGGATGCGAGGATTGCACAGAAGGGCAAAACTCACTGTCTGGCCACTGCGAAATGGGCAAGTCAAACTCGTCAAAGGGGATATATCCACCTCTTCCCCTTCCGCCGCGGAAACCGTTGCCTCGACTGCCTCCTCGTCCGCGGCTACGACCTCCTCGTCCTCTGCTCTGGTCACCACGGAATGCGCCGCCTCGGTTGTTGTAGTTTCCTCTGGACATGTCTATCTATGCAAGAAAGATGTGGTATAGATGAAATCGATTCAAGCAATGCAGCAACACAGAACAGTAGCAGGGACACAAGCAGCAAGGAGATGGCAAGAGGCCGTCTCAGAAGCGTCTAAGCGCCCTTTGGGAAACGGCACGCGCCGAGTCGGCGCTTACTGCAGCCTACTGCTTGGTGCACGCCACCATGAACTACCAGGACTCGGAGCAAGTCATTCACGACAGAGTCAACCTCGGACGGCTGGTCCGTAAACTGGAGAAGACGGTACAGGAGGAGGACTGGGACAATACAAACGTATCTTCACGGCCGACATGGGTCAAGACGCAAGGGCTGCTGCAGGTGAGCACGACATGTCCTACTATTGCCGACAAGTCTCAGTTATGCAGACGCGAACTGCATGATTGATGTCGTTTGCAGAAAATGAGATATGCGCGGAAACTTCTCAGTAATGTCGAGATGTACGAAGACAGTCCGTACGTGCCTCGTTGACTACAGGATAACTTGCATCTGAATAGGCGGATAGTGATGCTCAATATGAGCGATTGCGGGAGACAATAAATCGTCTGGAAAGCGTGGTGAAGGAAGTGGACAAGGCAAGCACCGATTCGCATCTCACGCCTCTCAGAATTGCTGAACATGCCTCAGCGCGTCGCTCTCAAGCCTCATCGCCCAGCCCCAATCTTACCAACTATTCCGACTCCACTCTTCGCAATACGAGCAACAGCGCCAGTGCCACTGTCCGCTATAACACCGAGTGCTTCCAACTCCGCGGGAACCGAGCCCATCTCTCCAGACGAGTCGACCACCATAACAGCGCAAGACCTTCTATTATCGCCCTCTGACACCGCTACCATGCTGCGCGCCCCATCTTCGAACCCCAGCGTGACACTCCTCCCACCAAACCTTCCCTCATCTCCCGCCAAGTCCACTGTCACTGGCACGCCTGCGTTCCTCCAGAATTCGGCTGCCCTGCAGGAAGAGCTATCTGCCCAGCTGGCGCAGATGGCGACTCAATTGAAGCGCAATGCGATCCACTTCGCCGACTCGCTCGACAAGGACAAGGCAGTCGTCCTGGAGACGCAGGCCAAGCTTGAGCGCAACCACGATGTCATGCAGAGGGAGCGCGTCCGCGTGAGGGATCATAGATCGAAGAGCTGGGGGACGACTTGGCTTGTCCTCTTGAGTATAATGGTCGCAATCGTCGGTTTCATCTTGACCTTCTTCGTTATCCGGTTCACATAGGAGAAGAGACCCTGCAGTTCTCATTTCTGAGTGGTTTCAGTAGCGTTCTGTTCTCACGGTACATCGGTCTTTGTGTACATCCTCCAGGGTTTACTGCGTCAAGGGCCCCAATATTGTGCGTATTATCATATTTCGTACTTTAGGAGCTGATTCCTGCGACCCATGACTTCGGCGAGCCTTTGACCCATGAGGCAATATGTTCTTGCAGCGCGAAAGCCGTTTCCTGTGCGCTTGATGATGCAAACGAACGGAGCAGGTCACGTCAGGGTATTTGACAACTCACTACCAGCATGACTGCTCCAGAGCATCGAGAACGCTTGTGTCGAGAACAGCCTCATTGGTTCTTCACGCAACGCAGCATACAACCTGCGCATCCTCAAAATATACATAGGATGCCGTAAATGAGGCACCGCCTTCGGAAGAGGCTAGCGATGAAGACACTCATCCAGCCATCGTGTAAACCACGTTGGCCCCGCAATACCAAGGTCCTAGCGAGACGTTGACATAGCTAAAGCCGACTCGGACTAGCACTACCGTGCAAAGAGCCTCGATCATCCCCGGTCTAACCACATTCCAGCAAGTGTATATTGATCCGAGCCCTCCTGATCAGCGCTATATACATTCCAGGACGGGCCGCACATCAGCCGCTGCCTTTGCAAGGCATGCATGCAAGAACCGTTACGTACTGCGCTCCTGGCCCCCTGCTCGGACCGATATCTAACATGCGTTCTACCAGGCTCTCAGCGCGACTCGACCTCGTTCCGTGTCAAATACCTGCTGGAAGTGCGTTACGACATGATCACCGCCTCGATCGATGAAGATTCCGGGGTGCGGTCGGTAATCGTACCGTAGTGCTCGGATGATCCTGCCGCGGCTGCGTGGACGGTGTCGCCGGTACGGTCGTGATCTTTCACACCGAGCTATTCATATTGAGATAGGCCACTTGCTGCACCACCAGAATGGCGGGAATACAAGAAGTTCGGCGACATGATACTGTCAAAGGGTAGGCCCTGTATCGAACACGTTCGTCAATTCAATATGTATGGCGCTAACGCGAGCGATAGGCAAAGAAGTCTGAGAATCGTTCCCGATCGTCTGGGACGCGGTTCCCAGTGCCGGGTGTTATTGAACAGTACCCTTGCATCTTCTCATCGAAAGATCCAAGATGATTTCCAGAATCCGTGCAAGTGATAGGCTCAACACGTTTTTTTACATGCGGTGCGCATCCTGTAGATTTATTCGCATTTCGATGATCACTCAGTCAACCTTCCTTCCTGGGCTGCTGGTGAGTCCAGAACACACGTTCCAAGTTGTACTCAATACTCGCCATAGGACTGGCCAGTTCAGGACAATCTTCCTAGCTCGGAGGCGCTCATCTAGTTGCTATTGCTGGTGTGAACATTCGGCGGTATCATGGCATTCCCAGCACTGTTAATAATGAGGTGAGTTTCACTCTGCAGGAGAGCTGATGAACAAATCATATCTGTCTTGTAGACAAGCGCAGCACCACGCGATTTTCCAATCCTGAATCTCGTTCTGGACAGCTCAATGAATTTGCGCATTGTCGACGCAGGTATATTGTCCAAGGTAAGTGAGTCTACGAAAGACTAGCATGTGCGAGTAACATAGTGTGTCAAGGTCGTGCTGCAGCGATAGTACAAGCTCGACTATATGCTAAAGTGACTAGGCGAGATCCCAACAAACATGAGATCGTCGCTACATGATCGTAGTCCGTAAGGCCTGCAACGCAAGCCACGATTCGTGAATTATAGTCTAAGGAAGGGAAGGAAGAAACGAAGGAAGACCGTCCATATCGAGTTGTGCAACGTCTATGGGCGATTGTCAACGAAGGTGAAGGCGGTGGCGCAGCCGTCTGAGCAACGGATTATTGCGAGTCAAGCCCCTGATCGCCCTCTCCGGTACCCTCAAATGTCTGGTGCGTCTTTGATCCGCGTTGTCATCTACGACCTCGATCGCATAGGCTACCTACAACGGCGCAGCCACAAACAGATCCGAAACTCAACACAGCCCTCGCACGCTATACAAAGATAAAACATGCACTCACACGCAGGTCCTGGGTCATCTGAATGGCATACACCCTGCCAACAAGCACCCTCTCTTGGCCGGGGGAACCCCACCAAAACCGGACTTCGTCATTCAGCTGCGGCCTCTGTCAATAAACTAATCATCCTAGCACCCTTCTAATGCAGGGCCACCCACGCGATATCTTGTCCTGGCATCGAAGTCGGCAGCCATTGGCGTACGTGACGCTGCGCTGGATCTTGCACCCGCACCGCGAACAGCGATTCATCCCGCCTTGCCACCGAGGATGCGCGCCGACGTCGGTGCAGCGACGGTGAGGGGACAGTAGGGCGGCGAGCTACGTTATCGCGGCAGATATCTGCGTATGATGCATGCGAGGCGAAGCTTCGACGTCTGGGCTGCTGGCAGGCGTCCTTCTGCTGCGGGGCGAAACATCAGGCACAAGGCCATCCGCAACCGCTCCCGATACCTTAGATCCCTTTTCTGCAGGGGACGTTCTGTATAACCGCTAGAGCGATATTCATCATGGTTGACGCGGATGTTCCGTCTCAAGCGAAGCGCAATCTGCCGCGCGCGGTAATTACAAATCCTCTCCGATTGCGATGATCGAAAGGAAAGGAGTGCAGTTCTTGGTATCGTCATCATTCTTGCAGACACAAAGGAGCCTCTGCTCGTCGGGCATTGATGGGCGAAGGTGACTCGCATCTCGAGAGGGGGAGGGGGGATTGTGTGACCAAGCGGATGTCACCAGTAGAGCGAGACCCTGTCCAATTGCACTAGCCTACGTACAAGCAAAGCTACACCGAGATCCACTAGTCCAAGTGTCCAGAAGCCACGTCTTTTTGCGGGCCCGAAATCATAAGCATTGCGTTTGAGGTCATCACGTCACAGAGTGTCAACTTACTGTACTATATACAGCCTAAACACAATAAGCAGAGATCGAATGAACATCTTATCAGCAGCCAGCGACAAAAATGGCGGATATACCGGACCCAGGTAAACCTAAGACGATCTGAAACAGTTGCCGGAACAAAAAAAAATACAGATATCGCGAGATCTGGTGCAAGCTCAACTTGAAAGTACTACCCGAGGTGCTGAATAAGTACACGCGGACGACGAGGGCAGTCCAAGATGATTGCCGCACAGCTAGAGACATTCACGTTCTGTAGCCTGCGCTACTCGACTCCTCGAAACTAGAGCTGTTTCTTAGACCAAATTGCGTTCCGCACACCCACGAGTGGCCTTCACCGCGATTGATCGGAACCATGATGGGGACAACACGATGGTGGCTTGATCCGCGAGTGTGGCTGCGCCCCGCCCGCGTGTGTATCGTTCCACCCACCCACTCCGTGGTGGCGCCACATAGCGACCACAGTCAAGAATCAAGGCTGACAGAGCTCTACCGCATTTTAAACTGCAATAAGTCTATATCACGTCCCTAGACAAGCCCACGCGCTCTAGCTGCATACACACATACGTTCCAATCTCTATAATACTTTCATATTCGCCGCTCCTCGATCCTACACAACTAACACCGAACCAACCCATCAGCGAAAGAAAAAGAAAAAAGAAAAAAGTAGTACACATCCAGAATAACGCAAAGGCCAATAATCAATAAACACTATCCTCTCGGTATCGTATATCGTATGTCGTAGATGTAGATCGTGTGTAGCGTGTGAGAATGATGGATGTAGATGTTATGCATAAGTACTCGTCTCGTCTCGTTCATTCGTGAACGTGTGCGTTTGTGGACTATGAAGCAGACGCAGAGATGAGAGCTGCCCACGCTCATGAGAGATTAAGCCGCAAGAGGCGGATTTTGAGCACGGACGACTTCGCTGGAGTGGAGTGCTGAGGGGGGGAGAGGGTATACGCAGACTCTGAAGTCGGTATCGACGATGGCGAACGGTTGAGGCGAACGAAGACAGAATGACGATGCCGGTTCATAGACGAAGCAAGACGAGCAAGCGTCGGTGCGACACAACGCCAGACAGCCCACCCGCCACTCGACCAACCGCGCCACAAATCACCGCGACAACGCCCTCTCCCACCCATTCTCCCTCTCCCTCTCCCTCCCATTCTTCCCCTTCGCACTCATCGTCAACCACTGCCACCACCTCCCCCTCGCCCTCCCATCCTCCTCCTCCTCCTCACTATCTTCCTCACCACCAGGCACGCCCAGCCCCTCGATATTCGCAAACGACACGTATCCGTCCATCGCCTTGCACAGCTCCGCTGCCGTGCGCGCATTGAACGGCGGCGTCGGCGGTGGCGTGAGCGGGCTCGGTGCGAGCTGTGGCGACCCGGGGCCCGGGGCGGTCTTGAGCGTCCTTGGTGCGAGCACAGGCGAGCGCGCGGCGGACTGCGGCGATGGGACGGAACGTGTGGACGAGAAGCTCGTGCGAGTCCGCGCGGTGGTACTGTTGGCAGCCGCAAGCGTCGGCTTCGAGTCGAACGACGATAGCGACGTGACGCTCGACTGCACAACAAACCGTCAGCCAACCTGTTCGGCCCCACGCGGTTACCAAACAAGGTGACTCACCTCCACCCCCAAATACAAATCGCTTTCCGCGCTCAAGTTCCTACTACTCGCCATCGAATTCGCGCCTGTCCCACCGCTCGCACTCCCACTACTCAGCCTTCTTTCCTTCCTCTCCCGCTCCTTTTTAGCGCTCCTCAGCACGCCGTCCAGCTGGGTCATCAGCACCGCCTCGTGCGGCGCATCAATCGACGAGCGCGACGGCGCCTGGCTCCGCCGGTGTGGCGGCGACGCTGCCGTACCATATGGCATGCGTGGCCCCGAGTCCGAGAACGTCCGTGCGGCAGTGGGCATGGGAGGCTCGACGCTCCGGCTGCTCCCCCCGTGGTGCGTCATGCTCCTGTGCCGTCCTAGCGCGGGCCTCACAGCGGGCGTCGAGGTGTAAAAGTATGATTGATTGTGTCCATGGCCCGACGACGACGACGACGACGCCACAAACCCATCGACGTCATCATAGCGTCCACCGTCGACCTCGTCATACGCGAGCGCAAGGTCGCACACGTCGAACGACGATGACGCCGACGACGTCGTATTGCGACGACTGTGTCTCCGACTTGTGCTGTCGCTGGCGTTGAGCGAGAGGGCGCCAACGGGCATCGCGAGGACGCCCGTGGGTGAGAGGAACGGCGAGCCAGGGAGGGACGCGCCCGCGCTCGACAGCTTCGGGCTCGGCAGCGGGTGGATGCTCAACATGCGATCGTGCTCCTCCGCGCGGCGCAGGGTGTCGCGCAGAAGGCGCTCGGAGCGGCTCGGCGGGCGGGTCATCGGCGGACGGGGAAGGGCCGGGATGTCCGGCGACGATGGGCGGGACTGCGAGGTGCGACGGCGGGAGAGCGACCGCGGGCGGGCACTGCTGTTAGATAAGGTATGCGGTGGGGGTGACTGTGCCCGCGAGGACAGGACGGGGATGGGAGCGTGGATCTGGATGGACATGGCGAGCGTGGGTGGTGCGCGCTGGACAATGAAGCCGCTTCGGATGGTCAATGTTGATGGTGGGACAGAGTGACTGCAAGAGACAAGGCGGGTGTAAGCGTGTGCACAAATATGAGGACGGATATGAGCGCAAGCGCAGAGGCATGCACACAGGAGGACGGAAGGCAGGAGCGGGCATGATCACGATGATATATAATTGAAGTGAAGGAAGCATGGGGAAGGCATGCAGTGTGAAGGGACGCGCGAACTGAGAACGCACGGGCCCGGTATGGCGTGGGCTCCTGCCTGGCTTCTGTGTGTCACAGCGCTTCGACGTATCCGGGAACTGGCCCGAAGCATGCTCTCAGGCGGATAGAGTTCGTGTATGCGCTTATTGAGCCATTGCGCACCAAAATACGCTATTCAAATTGGGACGAACACTCACCGATGAGTATGAGAGCGCGCGCGGGACTCGCGTGGGGACGGCGGCGCCTGGTCTTGCGGGTACGCGGGCAGGCCGGTGCTTGCGAGCGACGAGCAGACCGGCGAGGGAGGCAGGCGGAGGTCCGCAGGCGAAAGCGGGGACAACGGCGAGAGTGGCGAGCGCGAAAGAAAGGATGACGAGGAGGGAGATGCACAGCCGGGGGCACTCGCAGGAGACGCGGGAACAGATACTTGAACGTGTGTCCTTGGCCGGAGGAGAGGCCGGCTAGAGGCCTTCCAACCGTCGCCGGCGTGCACGGTCTGGACGAGAGCAGCGTCAGGCAAGCGTGAGCGCGGACGGAGGACCCGGGATGCGATATGGTCTGCCTCGTTGTCTCCATTGCGAGGCCGAAATCCTGCTGCATTGCGCAGGTGTCCCATGCGAGCTCCGCGAACGCAGATTCGCATACTGCCGTGATCTTCCCGATGGCTTTGTGTGGGCCGCGACGGACCAGGCTGCCGTTCGCTCTGGTCTGGGGCCTCGCTAACGAGTCCGCCATGCGCTTTGCCGCCGCCGTCGCCGCTTCTGCTCGCATCGTGGGGGTGGTCGTTGCTGACGTTGGCGCGCACCCGGCTCTTGCTCTTGCTGGCAGGTGCGGGCGGCTGGGCAGGGCGTGCAGAGGAGGCACTCATCTCCAAAAAGGATTAGGTTCGCTGAGTTGATGCACGCGGTCGACACGCGAGGCTCGTGTAGAACGCGCTTCGGAACGTCGTCGTCCTACGGTGGCCCGCTGCGAGCGTCCTGGTCCGCGAGGGCGCGATCGCGGTCGGTGGTGAGAGCGTGAACGTCGCAGAGAGCAGGGGCGGCCGGGAAGAGGGGATATACCAACGGAAGACAACCATTTCGTATGCAAAATGTACTCACCCCAGAAATGAAGACGAGCTCTGGACTGCTTGTCACCCGATCAATGAAACGCTACCGTCACGCGCAGCGCGCAACCGTTGCTGTGTGTGACAGCCGCGCACGGACCAATCAAAGTCGCCACCCGCGTGACACTTTCCCGCGCTTTTTGGCGCGTATCATTGGCTGCCATGCGGTGACGTCGCGGGCGGGAATCGCCTTAAAGGGGCACCGCCCTGCTCATCCTACTTACTTGCTCAACGTCAACCGTCGGCTGTGGACGTGATTTATATGTCACACCGAAGACACACATCACACATCACACGACGCTCCTGTGGCGGTAACTTGTTCCCATCACCCACCCTCAAACTTCGGGAATTTCCCGGACCAATCAGCTCTGCGCGCGATCAGACGGGCAATCTAGACTCCGCTACATGAACTGTGGGAATTGCGCGGAGATTTAGGGCCTTGCATTGGCGGCCGTCCCGGAGTCTCCGGCGCATCCCGGGCGAGGCATGCGTGGCCAGGGGCCGCTTAAGCGGTGGCCTCTACGCCCGCACACGCTGCACGCTGCCCGTTGCGACGAACATCGGTACTATCTTTCGGCCGTCTCAGTTCGCTCGCTTGTCGCCTTCTGTCTTCGTGCATGCAGTACTTCCCTCGAACGCGATGACGCGAGCGGCCTGATGGGTTCGTCGCCAGATAGGCAAGGCCCGCGGTACCTTTCGCTGCTCTTTTATTTTTGCAGAGATTTGGAAATCGGGACAGCACGATGGGAGATCTGAGGCATCTGCTGCGTTGGGAAACTGTAGCATATGCATGATGATGCTGTGCCAGGGAACATCGATCGCGTTGCGCTGACTGCGTGGTAATAGTGAGCACATATTCGTCTGATTCTTATGACGTTGCTCAACGATTGCGTATGCCATCGCCTGCCAGGAACTCTGGAAGGACGGCCGTCGAAGCCTTCGCACGTCGTGTGATACCTCGTACTATGGCCAGACAACTCAAATATCGGACATATGACCGCGGAATATTGCGCAGGCAATGCAACTCTGAACCCGCGCCCATTGCTGACACCGACCGAGCGATCATATGCGACCACATTTTCTGTAACTCTGACCTTCTGCAGCCCGCATCACTCCGACAGGTTTGACGGACGGAGGTGCATCTCGTGCGCTCGCGCTCCGTCGGTGTATCGTCGTAGCCATACATCACGTCCCGGCCATTTTCACCTGTGATGGCCGGAAACTTGGGATAGACATCATAGTCAAGGTACCGCATGCAAGTGGCCCTGGATGGGGGAACTCCGTCCATTACAGACCCTTCAGTCTCACAGGACAATGCGCCATCTCCATAGTTGTCAAATCTCGCATCTAACTCTCCGCATACACTCATCTCCGGCCACGTTGGTGCATTTCTCTCCCCCGAGCATCTGTGTCTCCAGGTCACTGCCTGTCTATACGCGGTTTCGCTATTGGATCGCGAGCATTCCAACCTCGCTTGCTTCAAGTTCCCCCTCGTTTACTCAATGCAGCTAATCGCTTCTCTCGGAAACACCGCCAGCTGGCTTTTGCCCCTAGAAGTCCTGCCGAAATATATTGCTCAAGTTGCACGAAGTGTGGAGTAGCCCAGTCCGGCGATCCGCGAAGAAGTCGCCTTTTCGTGATAGACTCGAAGGATCCGTGTACCGTTGCCGTGGCGTCATTTTCCTGCTGGGGTGTACCATGGTGTCATCGGTTGCGCGGTTTCTGCTGCATACAGTTGCCGGCCACTTCCGATCCTCGTATGTGAACAGAGTTACCAACCTAGGGTGTCTGCTTTCTCAATTATCCGCTGCGCGGTCTTCTCACCGTTCGGGCTTCCTGCAGAAGTACCGTTCCGTTCGCTTGATAGTCGCTTTTTTGGCATCAGCAGCCCCACATTCGAAACAGTACGCAGTATGCTCGGGCACTTGGTCCCGCAAAAGTTCCCTGCGTCATTTGGCCATTGGAACGCGACCGGCCCCGAGTGTAGCGTCGTCATCGCTGCATGCGCCGTTTTCGCGACTGTCCAAGAAGAAACTCTGCCGTCTCTCCGGCGATCTATATGCGTGCATTTGACTTTTTGCGTTTGTGGCCCTTCATTGAACGCGAAGGCGAGAAGCGGTAGAGCCGAAGTCAGGAACGAACAAGGTCCGCGGCGCAGTCGGTGACGCAAGCACGGACGAATTTGAAGGTGCAGCATGTCGCACGAGACGAACGGCGAATTTGTACGTTGATTTGCTATTGGAGTAAATTCAGCTTTCTAAAAATCGTAACATCGTTGTATGCGCCGTTTCTGCCAGAAGAACGGCCATTGCCACTCGCGCCGCGCAGTTGCCCAAGGCGTTTGCTCCCCTCCATGGCATCATTGGTCGCGCGGTTTCTGCTACAAGTATATGCAAGTCTCCACTGCGCATGGGACCTTACAGACGACTTCTCCTGACTTGGACGTCTACTTCGCCAGATTTCCGCTGCTCCCTCTAGCTAAAGCGTCATGCGTCGTTGTTGCTACCAGAGCCCCTCCAGGAGTCTGCGCTTCCGTGCTACTTGTCTGTTGCGCATGTTATGGGTCCTTCGACGTTTCAAAAACAAGATGGGATCGTGATCAGGAATGGGCAACGTCAGCAGCGCACTATTCGGCTCTCGAAGGCGACTGTCGTCCCGACAATAATTCGCTTCGCTATTGGAGCCCGATCAGAGGGCGTCGCTGCTTCAAGACGTTCGAAGATAGTTCTGTACGTTGATTTGCCATTGAGGCAGTGTCAGCCTCTCAATGGTGTCGTATGCGCCATTTACGCCGTCAGACGGGAACTGGTGCGCCCACAATTTTCCATGCTTCCATTGTCGATTCGCGCTATCGTTCGTCTTCTCTCCTGCTCACGTGGGAGCTGGCGTCAAGATCAACCGAGACCCGTGCAGTCGAAGGGACACGAGTACCAGTGCGCTTTTTCCGCCAGTGCTTGTATCGCTTTGTGTATGCGTATGGCTATGCCCTTCTCGGGTATGGCGGTGTCGCGTCTTGCTGCGGCCGGCGTTTTTTTTTGCTTGCTGTGGTGCTTTGGTTGTCGCACTCGCTCTCGAATGCGCAACGCCCCCGGGGGCTGTCGGTGCCTCTGGATTGTCGGGCTTCTAGACTTGCGATGAAGATCGACGCTTGCCACCGCAACGCCGGAATGCATGCGAGTGCTTACACACCGAATGTAGGATGTACATCCCCGCTACACAGTCTCTCCGACTGCCGGATCGGACGTGGAGGCAGTGTTACGTGTGGTTCTGACGCGGTGCGACGACATTCCTCAATATTGGCAGCTTCTCTACCTGTAGTATTCCGAAGCTCGCCGACCACACGCACATCAACGCTCTCGGAAGACCATCCCATTCTTGACGAATATACGCTACCAGCCATCGCACGGTGCTACTATAACACGTCTGGTCGCAAGGATACTGTTACCAGCGTTCCGTGGTTTTCGAGTCGCCTGTCCTGGAAAGCGCACCTGTCCGGAGCCCGAGGGCGCCTGTTGCCACGAGCCCGTACGTCCGGACGTGATCCCAAATCGAGCGACGTCGACCGGCCACATTTCTATGGCGGCTCCCGTGCACGCTGCAGTCTGCTGATGCTCGCGCACATGCCTTTCGCTGGGCGTGCCGCCTTGACTTCACAGCTGGTCACTCACCCCATCGAAAAGTTCGGCCCGTTGAGAAGTTCGTCGGACAGATGAGTTCTCAATACACTGCACTGCTGCGCTGAGCTAGTCCTATTAACGATCGAGACCGTCCTCGTCCTGGCCTCAGTACCCCCGGTGATTCACCATGCTTTTCCGCGCTTCGCAAGTTGAAATTACTTGTTCGTCCTGCCGGTTGCTTCTGGTGGGCAATTTTTTGTGCCAAACGCGCTAAATGGCGGTAGGCTCGGGCATAGCAGATCAGCTGGCTACTGGCCCCGTGCTGCATCGAACGTTCGCAGAGGCGGATTTGCGCCCAGACTGAGGTGTGTCATCTGTTGGGATCTCGCTGACGTGGCAGGCGTTTCGTTGGGCCAGGTCGTGTTGCTTTGGACACGTCATGCATGGGCCACGGGCTATACACGATATTCCTGCGGCAGCCCAAAGAAGGCTGATATTGGGCCTTCTGTGGTCTGCACACGAACATTCAATACGCTCATGCGCCACACAATATGCTCAGAAGCTTGCAGGGGCCACCTTCTGCACTTCTTCTCAAGACATCTTTTGTTCCGCAGACGCCTCGCGTACCCATCTTCAGATTCACTCGAGGCATGGTGTGGGATACGATCACTGCGCGGTGGGTCACGCATCTAGCTGTGCATCGATGCTGGCCTGGAACGCGAGCTGGTGGTCGTCTGGTGACATTCCGCGCTTCGTACGCTGGCGTGGCGGAGCATCAGCGATTCTATATTCGTCCACGTTCAGACGCCTCATATTAATCGCTTGCGGGCAGATGGCGTTCCTGAACAGGCCCGTGGTCGCAGGCTGACTTGATATCGGGGCTTAGATAACGGCGAAGGGAGGGTGCAGTTGTGCGGGCGTGTCGTTCCTAGCTGCATCGATCATCGATTTTGGTCCATGAGACCTGGGTTCATCGCAAGCAGCAGAATGGAAGACGCGCATCTGCCCTGCTTCATTGCCATGAAGGTTTTTACTTCGCCTCACGAAAGGTGCAGCTGAAGCCGGCTATAGAAATTCGCACTCATTGATGACGCCATCGGAAGACATTCGTGCGCTGACATAGGTTTCTGATTTCCCCATATGTCCGCTCTATATCCAGTCCAGGTCAAAAAGAACCGTGCAGTGGAGCGACTCGTATGAATACTCAAGGCCCCGCGTGTGCGATGCAACGGACGCAAAGCGGGGTGGAACCCTTAGCGAACTCCGGCCTGTCCGATCCGTCTGAGCTAACCAACAAGAAGACGCCTCATCTTCTCGTTGTTTCAGCTTACGTGAAGCTATAGATCAGCGCAGATACCCAATCAAATTTACACGATTCCCTGAATGACTCTTCTCGTGGCGGCAAAGAGACGGTCATCACCTTCACCCTTCCTTCACCCCGTGTCGACTTTCTCGAAGCTACCGGAAGTACTGTCCGTGCCTCCGAGCATCTCCCGCACGATATTCAAGTCGCACGCCGCGTCGCGCTTTCGGAATCATCGGTCGCGTAGAATTTGTCACGCCAGCCGAGTTTATGTAGTGAACGGGTTTCTAAGGCGCCTTCGTCTTCGCACTCAGGACCGAAGGCTTGCCTCGCGATTCACAAGCAGCTAATGTCAACTCGCGGATTGGACAGTGTCAGCGTTCTCACAGGATGCGCTCCCTCGTCCGACGCTGTGGCCAAGCCTCTGCCGTAATCTTAGACTCGCAAGACGATCGGGTGGGAAGCTCTGCTGAGGAAGCATCTCCCATCGGAACCTGAAGGCTGACGATGTGCTATCGCCGGGGCGCCTCTGCTGGTCCGTTGTCTGGTGGGACCCGTGCAAATATCGGCACCTGTCCCGACCGTTCATTGAGTATTCTGGGATATTGATAGGCTTTTCCCAGATGCAAGCATGCGGTGTGGAAAGACGATGGGCCACCGTGGTTGCTGCGGAACCATTCCTCGCAACGAGAAGGTTAGCGTCCGAGGAGGCATCGAACCCTTCGAATCCTATGGATCTATTGATTGTGTAGTGTGTATACAAATGTCAAGCTGTGTTGCGATGTATGATTGCAAGGAGGATAATCGATCGGTCTCCTGGTACTCCATTTTGGTGCATCGATCCAGTGAGTGATGAACGTTAACGTTGCCGGCGGAACTGTATTGGATCTCGTACGGAGCATGGTTTTTTGTTCGTATGCGGCGTTTGGCATCTACCAAAGGCTGTAGGCCACATGCTACGTATTATTGTCACGTCGGGACGTTCAAGTAAAGAAGTAAAGCACTAAAGATAACGGCCCTCATTCTAGTTGACATTATGTAGAGCGAGGGACAGCACAATCATCGAGAGATGCCGATTTAGTTAACGACTTGAACGTTCCACGGTTTTTGATCTTCCGTTTATAGGCCGTCAACGACAAAACGTCCTTCAATGTACAGTGTGATCTCCTCAACGATGCTGTGTGATTCAAATCCCTCTGCCCACTGAGAATCAAGAGGGGAAGGGGCGCTTGAATGGTTCGCCTTCACCAAAGCGAGCAGAGGACGATCGTGCTGCTGACAGCCCCAATGTGCAACGGATGTTCAATCGCATTGAAGGACGACACAGGACGTACATCCAACGAATTCAATGAGGTCCGAAGAGGAATTACCCAGCAGGGATATAGACGATCATGCCATGACGTGTAACCTCTGTTTGGTCACGCAGACACAACAAATTTCCTCATATTCATCCTTGCACAGTTCATATCGAGAAGACAGGCCGAAAAACATGTGGGCTGAACGTAGACCTGAAGTATTGAAGTAATATCACTTGCTCGTTTTGAGAATCATGTCCAGTAAATTGGTAGGAAAATGTCACTCAATCTGTGAAGATAACCTGATGTCGACGATCGGGAGTCAGAAACAGGTAGTACGTGCAGACTGCGACGGACCGGGTGTTAGGCGGTTAGTGATGGCAACAGCAGACCCACGGTCAAATTGACGATGCAAAGGATCGTCGACCCTCTCCCGATCAGTGGCGATAAGGATGTCTGCACGACGATCCTCAATGCTATGCGCCGTGCGGCCGGCTGCAGTAGCATAATGTCGTCACCAGCTTTCCCGATTAATGTTCGCATACTGTCGCCGTGACGTCGTACAGCAAGGATGAGATCGTCGCCAAGAGCAGTTTCTACCCGGATTCGCATGAGGCGAATGGCATCCGACGCAGGATCGCCTATTTCACCATGCATTCTCGGGAGTCCTGTCTGTGTAGGACACAACTATCTACGACGGGGTAAGCGAGCGAGGCAGAATTGAAAGGAGGTCATGGGAATCACCAGAGTATGCAAGAAAATTCACTGGTCGACCTGAGCCTTGATGATGATGTCTGCGGTTTAACGTTTCTCCAAGAAAAATGCATACACTGACATCGTTGCTATTGTGTAAAATGCTTTAGTGTAAGGCAAGATTGAGGAGCCTAGATATTCAACCTCATCCATGGATATATCTTACATCGCGGAGAAGTAAAACAAATGGTTCAGCTAAAAGAAGCCAAAGGTGAGCACGCAACAATAGAATTGCCAAACGGATCACAGTCACTGGGGACATGAATAGTACTCACTCAGCCTTCCAGTCGAGTCACTGAAGTCATTCAAGCAGGTTGTTCGAATGCGACTGACTGACGACAAGTTGCCGCTTTGATCAGAATAGTCAATTTTTCATCCTGCGACGCAGCCTGAAGTACGAGCAAAGTCACGGTAATATTTCATTGTTTGGATCGCAGGGTATCCGCAACCTGCACGTCTTGGGAGGCGGAAGAGGTAGCTGGCTGCACCATCGGAAGATGAATAACTCAAACTGAATCCCCAGAATGCAACGCTCGACATTCTCGGCATGATGGCGGTAGTACTTGCTGCAGAGAAACAGGCGCAAGCGGCTTCGTGCAGTAAGGTGTGCGAGGATTCTATGGTAGTGGTATGATTGGTAAGTATTGTGTAGCGAAAAGGACAGAAAGCGAGAATCCTGATAATAGGCAACTGTATGCGCGGAAATATATGGGAGCCGCACAAATATTCGTTAAGTCTCCTGGAAGAGACCGGTCGATATCTCATTCGTAAGGGCATGTGTACTTACAATCTATTTGACGTCCGAGGGTGACAAATTTGTCCGGAGGCTGTGCGTAGACCATCTGCATCTGCACGCGAGATGTCAGGCTCGCATTTTCCGAGTTGATGCGTGTATCATTGCAGAGCTTTCCGAGTTTTCCTATTCCTGGAGGGGAAACGGTAGCTCAGCCACAGGCCATTGACTACCGGTCTTGGCGGACAATTGTATTCCAGCTGCCACCGAGCCACGCAAGTAGACGCCCGTATTTCAACCGCGTCGACGCGCCTTGGCCTCCTTCCTCACGCCTTTCCCTCGACCACCACTACAAGTGTCTGCCATCCGTAATTTCTTTCATCCAGAAACGTATGTATGAATGATAATTCTTTACGTGGGCACAATTGTTTACTTACCCCCGCTAGAAGCCTAGATCTGATATCGCTCATCCACCAACATCCAACACTCGACCTGTACATCATGACCTTGGATCTCTTACAACGCGCATGTGCAGCTGTGAAGAAGAAATTCTTGCGCAGTCCGGGGCAAGGTCATCTTCTGGCACAGAATGATATCGGCTATGCCCAGCAAATTACCAGGGTCAATGGCGAGGTCAGCCCTGTAAACCCACAGATGAATACGGTCACGGTCATAGAGAAGAACAAGAAGTTTGTAAGCCATCTGTCCACCGGTTCCCGTATTCATATGTGGGCTCACCATATACGATATGCACTCGTCATCGTCGCACCAGTCGGACACCCTCGTTTCTGATACCTG
This sequence comes from Laetiporus sulphureus 93-53, assembly GCF_001632365.1. Taxonomy (NCBI): domain Eukaryota; kingdom Fungi; phylum Basidiomycota; class Agaricomycetes; order Polyporales; family Laetiporaceae; genus Laetiporus; species Laetiporus sulphureus. The sequence continues at coordinate 79,773 of NW_024468543.1, forward strand.
CCAGGACGGTATAATGAGTGGATCAGGAGAGATCTCATGGAGGAACCCACTGGCCAATCATGAGAGTATCGTGAGTCGAAAAGAGCCTTCTAGTTGTAGCATGCAATGCTTACTATCGACGCAGGATTACAGCGATAACTTTCACGCGCGTCTGGAAGCCATAGAGGAGGGATCTTGCGGATACTCGATTGCAGGCCCGCTCATGTACACTGAGGGCTGGGCTTCCAATGGACGGCTCGGACACAGCGGAGCCGAACAGGATTTGCTGGTGGGAGACGAGCTCGCAAAATTTACGGTGAGTGGCAAACAGCCATGATAGACGTTATGATGGGGGCGCTGATGTGACCCAGCAGGACAAGGCCCCTCTCGTTGGTAAAACTGGCCATGAAAGCTCTGTAGCGAAGGCAGGAACAGAAGACGTTTGCAGCGTCATCACAGATGACTCTTCTCGTCCTGTTACTCCAACATCCCTGCTGTCCGGTGTCTCCTGCGCGCATGCACACATCAACACGAAGGCGGAGTACGTGGACGTCATGGCCGCTGAGCAAGCGGTGCTGGCATCGGTGAATTTCCGTCCATTCGGTAGCGAGACAGGCCGTACAGATGTCGACAATGCGGTTGAGGTGCCCAGCATGGATATTGAGCGCTCAGGCTTCTCAGTGGTCACCATTGCCTCGTATCTCGAAGCCGCTCCCCTGCAGCAGGGCGAAAGCGAGGGAGAGATTGAGCAGACGGAAATCGGGGATATCACTGCTCCACATGCGTTATCCCCGGCAGGGTTGCAGTTCTACAGGGAACTCTTCGCATACTGGGCTTCATCGAGGACATCTACGGAACAGCCGGTCGTCAAGAAGCCCGACACAATGAATACACTCGCCACGATGTCGAAGCTCACCAAGATGAAGAAGACTGCCGCAGTTAGAAAGCCAGGCATGAAGCTGAAACGTCGCCCTCGGTGGGGAGCGGTGGACAGCATACCTGTTTACGTCGATAACACTCGAGCATGGCAGGAATTTATGGCAGCTGTCTGGAACGAGTTGGCTGATGGGTGCAATCGTCGTGGTGCTGCCATGCAGCCTACAGAGGAAGAGGCCAGGGACGATCAGGTACGTGCCCCCAACCGCAGAGGTGAAGATTGTTAGGGCTGACAAAGAGGTGATGTGATATCCACAGGGACCCGAGGTACCAGTGCACGATATTGTGCGCGATATGGAAGACAGGGCCACAGACGATTCGAGCCAGGCCGTTGCTGGCCGAGCTGTGACGGGATCAGGAACGAAGTATCGGCCGGTGACTATACAGGAGAGGCTAGAGCTGACCAAGACGAAGCAGCTTGCATGCCTAGAGAAGTACAGGATACAACTGGCCAAACCATCTGAGGACGAATACCTCTCATTGATGGGTCACGAAGCAAGGCTTCACATTCTCGGCATGATGGTCGTCATGCGTGCCATCAAGAAGAAACAGATGCAGGCTGCCTAGAGGTCGCAGATCCAAGGGCAGCATTGCAGGCGAGCTAAATTGCGAATATGATTGCGGCGAGAATGAAGGGGTGGGGGTGCGAGTATTCCGACGGAAGGCGGGTTTAGAGAGGAATCACAAGAGCTACGCGATTTTGCGTTAAAGCTTTCTAGGAGAGACTGTATTCAACTACATGTCTCGCATGGAAGAGTGCATGTACTCACAATGTATATAATGTCCGATTATTGTCCGTTCAGCCGGAACTTGCGAGTGAACGCAATGTGAGCGCAAGTGGCTAAGCAGCTCTAGATGCCTTAGCGAGTAAAAACAACGTGTTCGTGCTGCGCATGAGTGTTGCAGGCCTGCTTTGTCCCTCGCCACATCCATGGACGGATTTCTTCTCCGGCTACCACTGTGCAACGATAACATAAGATATGCTTCTCGCACGCATCTTCCAGAAATGGCGCTGCATCCGCAGTTATCGACACCAGATTGGTCGCCTTCATCGACTGTGAGTGGCGATCCTATCGCGTTGGGCCTTCATGACGCAATGAATGAAGCATAGTAGACCGTTTTAGCGGATACCGGTCCTCGTCTGCTTGAACATTACGGAATACCATTTCTGCGCTACCACCAGATCCTATGGCTATCACTGTCCCGGTATCGATCACCGACCGGAGGTTCAATTTTGTTTGACCGTTGTCGTTTACTGGTGACTTGCAAGAGGTATCGTTCGCTCTCCATCACAATGATCGTTTCATCAACAAATAGTGGACTACATAGTAAGTAAATCATTCCGTGCACGAGCAACCGACAGTTCATGTCACCGCACCTAGAGACGACTCGCCATTCAGACAACCCGCTGCTCATCCGTGCGTAGTCCTCATGACCATTCCGTATGAGCAACCTATAGCGGCTTCGGCTGTCGCTGGACGGCCCAATTCGGTTATCCAGCAAGCTTTCGTATTAACAGCATTGGATCAGGGATGTGGTATGCTTCGAGAGTTCAGAATGCAGAACGTTGAAGTCCTCAGTGTACAAGCAGCCAGTTTGCTATGGCCGATCTTTGGTGACGACGTCCGCATCCTGTCCACACAAGTAGTGAGTCAATATGGCTCCCATCAATGACTGAGTGGCTTTGGCGTTCGGAACGGACAGTGCGATTTAAGGGTGCTCGACGAAATAAAGTGGATGGCAGCGCGCAGAGGAAATCCTGCGGCAGTTGCCCGACTCGGCTGGAAATCTTTTTCACCAAAAGTGTGTTTCTGACATTTCCCTCTATATGCAAGTTTTGTTATAAAAGCGTAAAGGAGTTTATGCCAGAAATGCCGCCACGAATGGACGGCAGATATTCTGCGCCACAGGCGCGTCTGCCGCCGCCGGGTGTCTCAGTGTCTCTCGCATATTGCAAATGCGGCAATCTACAAAGAGCTAAAGTACACAGCCCAGAACTATTCAGTATGTGTTGATTTGTGAAGAACTCTGAATTAAAAGCCGAACTGAGATATGCACCACCATCATCATCAGGGGTTCTGGTATTCGTGAGCCCACATGGGCCACAGTCATTGGTCATGGACCGTCAACAACACAGATTGCGGAAAGATCTTCACGTAACTCAACGCAGGACTACGTGAACAAGTCTCAACTTCTTCGTCGCCTGAAAGCCGCCCGGTTGAAATGTGGATGACTGGCGTCCGTTCATACACGAGTTACGTGCATGGTTATGTGCGCTCCGAGTCTCTGGACCACAATGCCAAAGTCAACGATCCATCTGAACTCAACCTTCGGCTACACACAGGTGAGAGAATTGCCTAGAGGTGAGCTTCCTAGCCTTCGGCAGTGCACATGCGATCATGTGTGCAGGGATCTCGTCGATAACCTGCGTCAGAGAATGTGGACGCTACGTTGTTACAGTTTCATATCAGGTTTCACGACGCACGTGCAACACGAGGCTTATTATACGAAGGAATATCAGCCCAGTCCAACTTGGGTGAAGAGGCGACGAGCGCCGGTTCCAAATAACAGGCGCTGCAGAAAGACGGGGCAGCAGAGTAATACAATAATATGAGCAACCGATCACAATTATAGCAGGGCTGAATAGACGAACAGGCGCCGGAGAAAGATGGTACAGTTGAGTAACACGAGCGGTGAGCGGGTACGATTATAAAAGGGTTGAATACACGAGTAACATGCAGAATGACAGAAAAGGAAGCGCAACCACAATCGTGGAGTGAAGTCGTCGACAACGGCAGCAGCTACGACTCCTAGGATAGAGGATCAGGGCCATCCTTCAATAGATAGATGTGGTGGAAATCGAACGACGCTTTGCAACGACTAGACAAGACCGTCATGCCCGCTCCTGCTGCGCCCGCCCGTCCGGTGGCAGGCAACACTCCTCCCACTAGGAACCAAGAGGAATCGACACTCAATAGAATATGGGCTATTGCACAGGTACTGTCGTCAACAGTTCAATCATTGAGGCAGTGTGCTCACTCGATGCATCTCCAAGCAATTTATTGTAATGTATTTGAAAATGCAACTTGGTACGTCGCCGCTTAGCTCTCGCAATGGTTTGTGCTCACTCTTCCGAAGCGAATAAGTTCTTCACGGCCAAGGAGCAACCTGCCGCGCCGCCTGTACCCTTGGCGATGGTAACAGACGGCGTATCGCAAGGACAGTCACCCAGCCAGATTCCGCTGCTCCCTACAAGCGCACAGCCTGCATGGCCGCTTGGAATACCTCTCGCGATGTACGGATACCTATCGACTTCGCCTACGGGCGAGGTCTTCTCAAATCAGTGGACCTCCGAATGGCAATTCTGGGCTATCGCACTGTGTCTGGGAGAATATCACGTATGGAGACTGGAAGGAAAAGCGCACGGTGGATTTCATGGTGGATTTGCCTGAGGTGAGAGCAGTCTGTCAATTCGGATTGGGCGAGGCGTAACGCTGATCGCGGTGCAGAGCGTGCAACACAACGCCTCGTTGTGTGCAGATATATTCCTGGTGAGGGACGGTGCGAGTCCGGATCCCTCAAAGCCGAACTACGACATCAGGGCAATTCACCACAGTCACAAATGTGCATTCTCATTTTATGTCTTCCGCAATTCTTTAACAGTGGTATGCAGTGTTGACGCGATACCTGCCCAAGCTCAAAGTGCGTAAGAAGAAGAACCTTCTAACTGCACAACAAGAAGAGGAAGAGGAGCTCGAAGAGCGACAGGTAAGTATGCCCAATTGACAACCGTTGGAGGATAGGCTTATGTATGTTCTAGGCAGATGCCATTGTCTCTCACTGGCATCCGGTACGTCAGCGAACGCCATGATGTCGTCTGCGGAGATGCGGTATTCATCGTCTTTCAATTTTGAATTGCGTGTCGCAAAGTTCCGTACATTGTCGAACAGAGTGACCTGATAGATCGCAAATTATTGGACGGAGGGAGGACAAGGAATGCAAAGAGCATACCGTCTAATCGTCTTCGCATTTAACCGCGGCAGTGCTTTACAGCCTGTCTCGTTCCGGCAGTGATGGAACTAGATTGAGCATTGCCTTCTGAGGTAGAATGAATAAGAGACATACGCGTGGTGTGGCATGGACCGTATACGTTCGGACCATTGGGTGAATCGCTGTAATAGAGCAGAAGGCGGTCACGCAGAGCTCGTCAGCCCGTACTAACGGGTCGATTGTAACCATTGCGCGCTTCTTGGTTAAGCTGTGGAGAACAGCGATGACGTCGAAATCTCCACAGCTTACTAGGGATTACGTAAAGCGGAGCGGACACTGCAGAAATAACTAAATACCATTCTGTTATTTGGAATCTCGAGAGGGGGCGTTCTCCTTAATATCGCCTGTCGAATCGCTCCCGAAAACGCGATTTTATAGGTCTGCCTAGGGGAGACAAGGCGTTCTCCCCTTCCATCCCTACTTCCTCATGTCAGACCGCCCAAAAATTGACCAGAAAGTCCTACGGCGGGACTTGAAACGAGCGGCGTCCCCATTCAACAAGAAGAGCGCCGACATCATCATCCGGTCAGCAGATGGGATGAACTTCCAGTGCCACAAGGCGGTGCTCACTCTAGCATCGCCGGTATTCGAATGCATGTTCCATCCCCCGCAGTCGACCGCAACCGGCGTAACAGACATCGATTCAGCAATAGGCGTAACAGACGTCGATACAGCAATAGGCGTAACAGACGTCGATACAGCAACCGGCTTGCCGATTGTCTGTGTCACAGAAAATAGCACGGCGTTGGATGGTCTTCTGCGTTTGTGTTATCCTAAGCAGAATCCTGTCCTTCACCGTGCGTCGGAGGTGATAGAGTTGTTGGAAGCAGCACAGAAATACCGAATGGGAGAAGCGATCCGGCACTTGGGCGATGCGCTGAGCAAGTATGTGGAGAAGTCTGCTTTGCAGGTCTATGCAGTTGCATGTCGGTTGGGAATGGAGGAGCTTGCAAGGAAGGCGGCTGTTAAGCTCAAATCACAGGAGACGATCACGCAGGGGCCAGAGATGGAGCGCATGTCTGCCGGTGCCCTCCATCGACTCTTCCAGTTCCGCAATCCGAATGTGCGAGGTCCTGCTCACTGCTTCACATTCTGTCGTCCGACGTCAATTGATATGCTCCAAGTGGTAACGACCACTATAAATCCTGTCGGGGCAGAACCCTTCATACATCCTTCCGCCGACACCATTGTGCTCTCTTCTGACGGCGTCCAATTCCGCGTGTATAGAAACATCCTCGAACTTGCGTCTCCTGTCTTCGCAGATATGTTGAGGAATTCTGGAGCTAGCGACGGTCATCCCGAGCCGAGCACAGAGCCACCGCTTGTCCGGGTCGCAGAGGATGGCAGGACAGTGCATACGCTCTTGCAATTGTGTTATCCAATGGAGGCCCCCGTTGTTGAAGGGTTCGATGCCGCGCATGCACTTCTTTCTGCCGTCAAGAAGTACGGGGTCACATCCGCGTTGGCATGGGCGAAGCGGTCGTGGGTGGAGCAGATGAAATATGATGCATTGCGAGCTTGTTTACTCGCCATGCAGATGGGATGGGAAGATGAAACAGAGGAGGCGATTCGGCTTCTGCCCGCTAAGGACCACCAGTGGTTTCCGGAGATGGAAAGTATCCCAGCATCGTACTACTTCATGGCACTGGAACGGCGGCGTAATCGTTCCAAATCCCTTTCAGGGCCCTCAACAGGCTCAACTACAGAGAACATAGCCTGCACGGTAGGATTGGTGATTGTTATCGGGCTTTGGGAAGCCGCAAAGTTAGTGTGGCACTGGTTAGTGAATGTCTGACAATATATTGGGTACGCTGTTCGTGGCATTGTGCGCTTGGCTCTGAATAACGAAACTTTGATAGGTCAGCATTTTTGAGACATTCCTGCGCTAACGATAACTCGAGCAGGATCCAGAACACAACTATTCGTTGTGAACCATCGCAGTGTTGAACGCATGCGTCATCATCTTGCCGCCGCTATGCTACATCTGACAAATGAAGAGACCTGGGGAGTCAGGACATATGCATGGTAAAGTAAAGTAGTTCACCGTAGAATTCTTCGGGTCATTTCCGCTTTACTTGTTCTCGTGCGCAGAGGCGGTTCAAACGGAGCATTTCAGCTTCGACCTCACGTATATGTGCGATCCCATTTGATGTTCCGATAACACTATCAAATCCTGAGGCACGCAATACATGAATATTTCGCTTGACCTCCTGTAAGGCAACTAGCCATGTAGAAAATGAGGACGCCCTTTCTGGTTCCAAGAGCTGCCAGTCGATTTCGGTGCCCAACTTAATGTGCGCCACAGGCGCGTAAACGCCCGACGAAACCGAGCGCGTCGACCACGTGGCGGCTTGCCATTACTTGCTACCCAGTATACGATACATCGCGATGCTTTGTCATAGCTAGAGACCAGGCTTGAAAGCTTGAAGGCTTACTTTGTTCCTCGCCATAGTAGCGACTGAAATACTGCCATTTGTTCGAGGAATCATTAATCAGCAACCAAGAACGTGTCTCATTAGACGCCGAAAGTCCTCGTTCTCGTTTAGCCATCGCCGTCTCGCTGAGTGGACCGCTAGCTCTGCCCTATGCTCCCTTTTCCCGTAGTTGCACCGGAGAGGCGACGGCTCAGTCGAACTAGCGTCAGGAGGCATAAATGTGTCTTGCTCGCTCGTGCTCACATAGCGAACCTCGATGTCTTGCTGCTCGCAGATTTTATCGCCCTATCATTAAGGCTGAACTTGAGGTACTATCTCTCCCCTGCGCGGGTCGACATGGCATCGTCCTCGCCACCCACGACCACCTTCCAGCTCACGACCACCTTCCAGCTTGCTGGCGACTGTTCTGCACAGCGATGCATTGTCGTCCCTGAACCATCTCATCATCATTCCTTATCACGGTGTTTGGCAAGGGCATGATCCGCAGAAGAGGCTAGATGAGGATGATTGAATATAGGAGGATTATCAAGGAGGCGGTGGGTAGGTCTCTGCGCTGAATGGGTGTATCGTTACTGGGTGGGTGCTGCTTGTGCTTTCTGATATACTAATGCCCAATTCATGACCATAACAATGTAGAGTGGAAGAAGGTCACTGTCGTCGGCCACGAAATTAAGAGGCAACGTCTTCGAACTGCATCGTGCCGCGGCACGTTGGCCCAGATCGAGATTCTACTACGTCGGCATAGATGCTGAGGGTGAGGAAGGACTGAAAGCCCAGGAAGGCGAGGTACGTGTGGGAGGCGCTTCCCGTAGGGCGCGCGATGCTGAATTTTCGTCTTGCAGACATTGAAAGGCTACATGTCGTATTCTGTTGACATTTACAGGTGTCACGACTTCCTGCTGTCGAAACGTCGCTCACGGAACCCTTTCAAACGGTTCCACTCATATTACACTTCTTCGCCCGAACTCGGCCCCCTTCTTGATTGATGCCCAGATACTGCCGATGGCGGTCGGGCTGCCCTATTTTACAGACTCTCCCTTGGGACTATCTTCGACCATCCGTCGTGGATGCAGGCTCATAATGTCTCCGTCGTTTCGATACACTACGAGGACTTTTAAGCTTATTGTCACCATCCTTGTCGCGGTACATTGGAAACCCCATCTTATGAAGCGTACATCCACACTGATTCCATCAGGCTGGTCTTGATAGGCAGACGATAGAACTTCAGCTTTTTAGTCACTTTGTATGGTGGCTCACAAGCCGGTTGTTAGCCTATTGTTGCATAACATTAACCAGTACAACCTCGATCTCCATATACTGAGTGGACTGCGAGTCGAATGCTTTCTTTATTACTACCGCCATACAGATCACTGATGGCCTCTCATTCAGGGATCACGAAATGATGGACGTCCGTCCTGCTTGCGCACCGTCGTCCTGAGTATTTGGGTTTCCGACAGTTGCTGCATCACTGTACCGTCCATCTCCATCACCCAGTAAGCTTCAGATACTTCACTTGATCATCTATCCATTACATTGTTGCACATG
>NW_024468543.1:88817-185503 GCF_001632365.1 Laetiporus sulphureus 93-53
CCTGGCGTACAATCTTTCTGCTCCGGCGAGCCCATCAGCCCTGTCAGACATCCGTGATGATCAGACCAGAGCCATCAATGGAATATCGACAAATGGGAGCTTGCTTCCGCATTTTTACCGTGTCGTCGCTGCATTGATGGTCCGAGTGAGTACCCCACGTCTCGGGCCTCAGGCACTGGTGTGTGTTTCTGCTCGTCCGTCGACGGTCACGACCACCTCTTGAGTTCCGAGTCTCAGCAATGCTCAGTATTCGCAGTGTATACATCACGTCGTTCTCCCAGTTGAGCATGTCTGTTGAGCTCGTCTCACGGTCAGACCTCACTTTACCGTTTAGGTTTCTCTGTCCGAACATAATGGATTCGTCGATGCGAAAAGTGACTATCTAGACTCTACCAGAACGCATGTGTCAAACCCTGTGTGCATCCCACTCCCGCGCTCCTGAGAGTCTGCAACAGCTGGGGAGCAAGTGCCTGGTGTTGAAATCTAAATCCTGCAGTCTACGGTAGACGACGCTATCTCCATTTATTCTGACATTGATGAAACAATCAAAGCACATCAAAGCATATGCTTGTATGTGTGGAGGTCAAGTACGGTATGCTGACCCGCTGCAACAACGAAATTTTATATCATCAACGCTTACAGGGCCCATCGCTGCCATCGCATTGTATTTAAGCCAGGAACTTAGCGCTGGACGGGACGCTTTTAATCAATACTCTGCGACGTCGACTTCGGGCAGACATGACCGGTCCCAATCTGCACCTCAACAACACATATGGCTGTCTGTTCATCGGGATAAATTTCGCTATCCTGTAAGACCACATAAACACGGTCGTAGAGAAGAGCAGCGAATTTGTAAGTCGTTAGTCATCCGTTTCCGTATTCATATGTGGGCGCACCATGTACGACACGCACTCGTCGCTATTGCACTAATCAGACGTCCTCATTCCTGACACCTGCCAGGATGGTATAAATGGATCGGACGAGATTGCATGGATGTATTCACTGGCCGATTCTCAGCATATCGTACGTTGAGGAAGAAACTGCTGATCATAGCATGCAATGCTTACTTTCGACGCAGAATTACAGTGACTACTCTCACACACGCCTGAAAGCCATAGAGGAGAAATCTTACAGGAATTTGATTGCGAGCTCGCTCATGTACATTGAGGGCTGGGTCTCCGAGGGACGGCACGGACACAGCGAAGCCGAACAGGGCTTGCTGGTAGGAGACGAGCGCGCAAAAGCAACGGTGAGTGGCAAACACGCATGATAGACATTATGATGAGGGCACTGACGTGATCCATCAGGACAAGGCCTCTCTCATTAGCAACACTGGCCATGAAAGCTCTGCAGCAAAGGCAGGAACAGAAGACGATTCCAGCATCATCACGGATGACACCTCTCTTCCTATTACTACGACATCCCTGTTGTCCGGTGTCTCCTACACGCATGAACACATCGACAGGAGGACGAAGTACGTGGACTTCATCGTCGCTGAGCAAGCGGTGCTGGCATCGGAGCATTCCCGTCCATTCGGTAGCGAGACAGACCCTACAGATGTCGACAATGCGGCTGAGGCGTCCAGCACAGATATCGAGCGCCCAGCCTTCTCGGTGATGACCATTGCCTCGTACCTCGAAGCCCCTCCCCTGCAGCAAGGTGAAGAGATTGAGCAGGCGGAAAGCGGAAATATGGCTGCTCCACGTGAACTATTTCCGGCAGGGTTGCAGTTTTACAGGGAACTCTTCGCATACTGGGCTTCATCGAGTACGTCTACCGAACAGCCGGTCGCCAAGAAGCCCGACACGATGAACACGTCGAAACTCATCAAGGCGAAGAAAAGCGTCGCAGCGAAAAAGCCAGGCATGAAGCTGAAATGTCGCCCTCAGTGGAGAGCAGTGGACAATATGCCTATTTACGTCGACAAGGCTCGGGCATGGCAGGAATTTAGGGCAGCGGTTTGGAACGAGTTGGCTGATGAGTGCAATCGTCGGGGTGCTGCAGTACAGCCTACACAGGAAGAGGCCAGGGAAGATGAGGTGCGGGTTTGCAACTGCAGAAGTGAAGATTAATAGGGCTGACAAAGAAGGGATGTGATATCTACAGGGACCCGAGGGACCGATGCACGATAATTTGGATGTCATGGATGTCATGGAAGACACGGCCACAGACGACTCGAGCCAGGCCGCTGCTGGCCAAGCTGTGACGGTATCAGGAACGAAGTGTCGGCCGGTGACTATACAGAAAAGGCTAGAGCTGACCAAGATGAAGCAGCTCGCATGCCTGAAGAAGTACAGGATGCAGCAGACCAAACCATGCGAGGATTGGTATCTTTCACTGATGCGTCAGGAGGCAAAGCTTCACGTTCTCGGCATGATGGTCGTCATGCGTGCCATCAAGAAGAAACAGACGCAGGCTGCCTAGAGGTCGCAGATCCCAGGGCAGCATTGCAGGCGAGCTAAATTGCGAATATGTTTTCGGCGAGAATGAAGGGGTGGGGGTGCGAGTATACCGGCAGCAGGGGAGTTCAGAGAGCAATCACAAGAGCCGCACGATTTTGCGTGAAGAATGTCTAGGAGACACTGTATTCAACTACATGTCTCGCATGGAAGAGTGCATGTACTCACATGTCCGATTATTGTCGTCCAGCCGGAACTTGCGAGTGGACGCAATGTGATCGCAAGTGGCTAAGCAGCTCTAGATGCCTTAGCGCGTAAAAACAACGTGTTCGTGCTGCGCATGAGCGTTGCAGGCCTGCTTTGTCTTTCGCCACATCCATGGGCAATTTCTTCTTCGACTGCTACTGATAACATAAGAGACGCTTCTCGCACGCGTCCGTGAAATGGCGCTGCATCGGCAGTTATGGAAGCCGGATTGGTCCCTTTAATCGACGGTGAGTGGCGATCCCATTACGTTGTGTGTGCCTTCATGACTTGCAGGACAATGAATGCAGCGTAGTAGAATATCTAAGCAATCACTGGCTGATGAAAGTGTCGACGACTGGGAGGCAGATTGAACATGAATTGCATCTGCCAGCGCAGCGGCAATGATGAATCTCCCCGACGATGCTGCTGATCGTTGGCATATTGACCATGTACGGCTTTATAGTGTCGCATTCGCATGCCGCTCCTCGCTTGCTTGAACATTTCGGAATGCAATCTCTGTGCTGCCGCCAGATCCTATGGCCATCGCGGTCCTGGTATCGATCACGAACCGGGGGGAATTCGATTTCATTTGTCCTCGATCATTAACTGGTGACTTGCGAGACGTCTCGCTTGCTCTCCATCACGATGACGGTCATCAACTGACAGTGAACTACATAGTAAGTAAATCATTCCGTGCACGAGCAGCTGATAGTTCATGTCACCGCACCTAGAGACGACTCGCCATTCGGACAACCCGCTGCTCATCCGTGCGTAGTCCTCACGACCCTTCCGTGTGAGCAACCTATACAACGGCTCTTTCGATGATGAACCATCTACCTTCGAGGACCAGTTCAACAACCGAGCAGGCCACAATAGGAAGAGTCATACGTGTAGAGGCTACAGGCGAAAGCCAACAAATGTTCTCCTGCAAGTTGTTCGCTTCTGGACCTCACTGGTGTGAAGGGTGAATGGAAGACCATTCAAGTTTGCGAGACTTCAACTGTCGCTGGACGGCCCGATCCGTTCATCTAGCAAGCTTGCACATAGACAGCATTGGATCAGGGATGTGGTATGCGTCGACCCAGAATACAGAACGTTGAAGTTCTCAGTGTGCAAGCAGCCCGTTTGCTATGGCCGATCTTTGGTGACGACGTCCGCACCCTGTCCGCAAAAGTAGTGAGTCGATGTGGTTCTCGTCAAAGATTGAGTGGCTTTAGCGTTCGGAACAGACAGTGCGCTTTAAGGGTGCTTGACGAAGTAGAGTTCATGGCAGCGCGCAGAGCGAGAGTGAGTGGGACAGTTACCCGACTTAGCTGGAAATCGTTCTCACAAAAAATGTGCTCCCTCTATTTGTTGTATACGCGCAATGGATTTCGTGCCAAAATGCTGCCACAAATGGAGATCATATTGGCGGCTATTCTGCGCCACAGGCGCGTCTATACGATCTCTCGCAATCCGACAAACTACAAAGAACTAAAGTACAGAGCCCAGGGCTATTCAGTATGTGTTGATGTGTGAACGACTCTAATCATAAGTACTTACATTCCAGGAGCAGGTCAACATGCTCGACGTTCACAACGCCTGATCGGGGATGCATTTATGACACTGCCATCCCCGGTCTTTGGAATCATTAGGATCAAGGTATTGACGTTCACCCTCGTTCGTGCGTTCAAGTTCAAGCTTGTAGTGTCCACGGATGAGATCATAGCACAGTTCACGGTTGCGAGGCGTCCACTTGTTCGAGGGGAGCCAGAGAAGAATACTATACAGATGCCTATGATCCTCAGGCCCCGTCAAGATGCATGAAGTTGAGCGTCGCTTTTTCTCGAGTCTTTTTTCCCCCTTGCTTCACGATTATGGGTCGTCCATGCGATTGAGAGGCGCATGCGTGATATATGAGGTTATCATGTTTCAGAAGGTCGATATGAGGCGACGTAAGTGTTTATTTTACGCGTTTGAAGTTTCATATTCGTAAGGCGGGCCTGTTAATTCTTCCATATACCAGATCAGTTGCTGTACGTATGTTGAAATACCCAAGCACATCGTAGTGCTGCTGCGCATATCTGTTAATTGAATGGGACCGACCAGCTCCAGACAGGCTCTTTCGAGGTCGGCGCGGATACGAATCCATACTGTAGCATCTACATATACGAACTTGGAACGAGAAGGCGGAAGCGAAGATTTATCCCCCACCCTCCCTTGTGAATGAGCCTGCAGGGAGGACACGATTGTAACTTTGAGTGATTGATGATCAAAAGTGGTGCTAGCGGACAACGGTTTGGCCCTCGAAAGGATATTATAGGCTACTAATGAAGTACGATTTAGTGATGTCTTGGCGAGGCACAATTTACTCCCGTTCCTGTACGGATACCATGAATTGTCCCTCCATAGTCATTGTAAACGCATCCGCCATCGTTGGTCCATGGTCATTCTCGTTCAAATTGCTGTGGATGCGAGAAAAGTCGAAGTATGGCATGATACCTACCCAACAGGCCACAAATTCATATGCAGCAAGCTGGGCAGCCGGGCTGTGTATGTGCAGGCAGAATAACAAATTCAGACGTCAGCACAACGTTTAAGATGACGATGACAAAAGCTGACCAAAGGCGAGGTCCAGCTCCAAAACCTACGAATATAGAAGCTGCCGGTTTGACAAATTGTCCGTCCGCATTGAGATGACGGCCAGGATTGAATACGCCAGCATCAGCACCCCAAATCTACAAATCCAGTGTCGTAAATCGACGACGAGCAGGTTATTATTTTATCAATTGTATTCTCCTTGCCCAATGACGCAAATCATGACACTTACAGCCTTGTCGCGCATCATGATATAGTCAGACGAGAATAAGCGATCACCCTTCTCTATCTTGACTTCGGGCAGGCCGTGCTCAGGAATAGCAGGGAGAATGTCGTCACAGAGGGCTACGCATGCGTTATTTGAAAGACCAGGCCACAGACGCACTGTCTCATAGAATACAGCAAGATGGACATGATATCGCTGTACAAGACCGAGCCGAGCTCATATCACCCACATCAAGGAGTCAGAAGTATATATTCCGACTCACCATTAGATCAGAATAAAGTATCCGTGAACCTTCAGGAGCATTTTGCAATGCCTCTTCCCTCATCCTACCCACCCAGCAAGGCGTTTTGAGTAGTTCATGCAGTGACCTTCCAAGCGCATTCTGGATTTTATCTTGTCCCGCAAACAACAGTGTCACCAATATATCACGCATGCGCATTGGGTCATTATCTGGCTTTCGAGCAAGTTGTCCTAGAAAATCTGCAGGTATATCGAAGTTGACGTCCGTTGTAGCACTCTGGCGATCATGAACGACTTTCGCTACATAGTCCCGGACAGTCGAACGCGCATGGTCGACTTCGTTGGCAATGCCATTGAACTGCATTAAGGGTGACCTTATAAGCGCATACGTTGAAGTGAAATGCGAGAACTACCTTCTCAGTAATCATCCAAAACGGGTTGAGCAAGCGACTGCAACCGCGTTCAAGACGCAATCAGAATCATCGCTGATATAATGAAATGCATGTACTTCGTGCAGCCCACCTTGAGGATGTGCGATTCAAGATACTGAGCGCATCCCGAATTGCATTGGACTTCTTCATGCAGTCAACATCCTCCGTGAGCAAACCGGTGTTGATGCTCAGTGAAGACTTGCAGGATATAGCAATTGCAACATGCCCTGCTAGATCTGCACTAGGTGAGGACAAGTGTCAAACGCACGATTGTTAGTATTTTGCCTTACCATTCCAGTCGATGGGTACACATTCCATGCTCGCACTCCGCAATAATGCTCTGGTGACGAGAATGATCTGAAGTGGATGTCATACACCATTCCAACACGCCCATGTCTCCTTCCACTCACTTCATGCATTGCGATCGCAACGTGATCACTGAACGACCTATGAGTGAAAATGGGACTTGAAAATGTTCAATTGCTCTGCGTCGTAATACAAATAAGCGCAACGTACAACACAGTTCTCTGTGCCAGTCGCCATTCTGCTCCTTCGGAAGCCAATGGGGTATTCTTCCCGGGAAACTCGCTAAAAATGGTGATTGACACAGGCACCCTGCTGTATTTCTGTATGTCCATTATAGCAATAAGTCGTGAACTGAACAGTCTGTGTAATCGTAACTCATTCGCACCTTCAAGGTGCTTCACGTGTGCCAGCCATTCAGGTCGATTGATAATGACACCGCGACCCCATGGAGGCATCGTAAACGTCCAAAGTGGACCAAATTCACTGTGCATTCTCTGAAGCCATAGCAGAAACCGAGTGCGCCAAGGATATACTTGAAACAAGTTGCCAACGATGGGAAAGCCGATAGGACCGAGAAGCTCGGGACGTGGATAAGTACCGATATACCTATTTGGATACGCAATTGAAAGAAGCAGCACGGAAAATAAGCAGAGCAGAGATGCTACAGTGGTAGTATCTGTGGTTATGAGTAAGGACATTCTGGGTTCAACCGCAGGAAAGCTCTCAGCGACGTGCGTACCTGCTTCTGAGTATTTCGCGCGCTTTTATGCCATTGAAATGAGAACGGATCTTGACAGGCACTAGGCGGGTGATCATCATCGCCGCTGGCTTAGTGGCTCTATGAGGGGTGTCTTTGGACAAAAATGAGAAAAGAGTTTTGAAGCGCGAGCGTCTAATCTGTTAGATAATCTACGCATCTGGCGGCCAGCTGCATAGCGATCATCATGATAAAAGATGTGCTGACAATTATCAGAAAACATTTGATATCACTGTCGTACTGATTCCCGGGAATGAATATGAAAATTCCATCGCGACATTGCTTCCGTGATACTCCGATCACACGGCTTTGAAATCCAGAATACCAGCGGATCGAACGGAGAACGAGAAATTGATGTGACTGTATGTGGTTCATCAGTGCCTTGCCGCAACGACTCAATGCAGCCTACTTTCCACAGTGCAGTAGTCTGCTCCCACGATATTCGTTCATGAGAAAGAAAAGGTTTCCGCGCGACCGTCACCATTGGATCCTCACACCCATAATCTATTTCATTGAAATGATTTTTTACGAGCGAATGACTCCAGAAAACATCCAGCTAAACAGAAACTGAAGAGAAAGAGCAGGTGCATAATTCGGCCCACCTTGGGTCATTTGTGCAGACCAGCTTGGCTGCCACTCATACACATAGGGAAGTCTATCGATCGAACTTTCAACTGAATATCGGTGACCCATATAGGGGTGCGATTCGAGCAAGCGCCAGCCAGATCTGTCAACCTCGAGTCAGACTGAATAAACACCGTCACTCAGAAGACCACGCATGTTATAGATAGTGTACGATAACCGGTCCGCCTTTGCGGTGTGAATGAGATAGAACCGCCCTCCTGTCAATACAGCAAGTGCCAACATGACTGCAAATTGGCACCAAGAGAGTCGGCACATGGCGCATAGCACAAATGACCATGCTACCAGGAAAAGTAGCATTGAGACACGGCCAATATGTGGCATCACGACAGGTATGGTGTAGCGTTTCTGCAATCTGTCCCCTGCCTCGTCGCGAAAGTCTTGCGCATGGACGGTCGTCAGAACAATTAGAACGCTCATATATTGCGCTGAAACGACTCGTGGTGAGAACGCAGCGGAATCATCTTACAGAACCTGATGAGCTTGTTGACTGATTAGTGCAAGTCATGACTTACCTGAGCAAGCAATATATGTCGCACCAGCATCAAAAAGAGCATAGGCTAGGGCATTGAGAACATTGCGGGTGAACCAGTGCGAGTCTAGGAGACATTCATTGTGTAGAATCACACAAATTGAAAATATTGTGCCGATGGAAAAGACGCCATGTATCATGGAGAGAGTAAGGCAGGCAGGGAGAATTAGCCAACGAAGTGTTCTAGCTTGGGATACCGAAAAATGCCCGGATGGTATAGGTCACCAAGGCTTATTCAGGCGATCTTCGTCAGGAGAGAGGCTCTGGTTGGAAACACAGAATTGAAGCAGGTGCAACCACACCCAAAATGAGGCGTGCATGAAGCGTGTAGGTGTGGTATTCGGTACTGACGCGAGTGCGAATAAGAGCTTGATAATATATGTTCCTCATGAGCAATCTTGAAGCTATAACGGGAGTAGAAAGACATTACTGACGATGGGAAAGAAGATAGTTTTCAAATCAGACTTGGTGAAGAGATATATTGTATATGCGTGATGTAGGACTGTTTTCATCGACGCAGCAATGTGGGGCATTTTAGGATGCAGGGGCCTGTGATTTGCCTAGGTCTTCAGAAGGTAGGTGGGAGGGTCTGGGGCCTAGTATGCATATGGAAGGATATGCAGGCTAAATGAGCGGTGTTCAAAATGTTGCCGATGGGCTGTACTTGCTTGGACCGCACTTCACACTGGCTAGAGCTGAGCGCTGATTACTGATTCCATATAATAGTGGGACCCTCGCGCTAGCGCTCATCACCCGCGCCATCGAGCGCAGTGACGGAGGCGGCATTTTATGCCTGATTTCGTACTGAGCAAATGTCCATGAATAGTAGCAAAGTTGAGAATGATTTTAGTCTCACCCCAAGGCATGTCATACTTTGAAAAGTCGAGCTCGATGACCAGCGGACCTCCTTGTCATTGTACATACTTCTGGGGTCTTGATACGCCACCATGAAAAATCGATCCGTCAAGTTCGACAACAGTACCATTAATCAGTGTCAACCATTGCGACAGGTGTCATTCCAGAGCACCACTCATCGCACACATTGGCAAGGATACAGGTCACCCTGCCGCATCAGGAAAGCTCAAATCGCCTTGTGGCTCGAGAACATCTTTTTGACTTGTTCTCGCTGGTTTTGGCTTGTACAAGGCAATGAACGCACGATAAGAACCTTCCAGTCTGGAGAAAAGTCCAAAACAAGGAGGTCCTCTCGGACTTACTGTCTTTTTTTGGCGACAGCAAGCAAATAAAAGAATCATAAGCCGGATTTGAGTTTTCCTGAACTGTGGAGTCGGATCTACACTCTATAAGTGGACAAGGGAAAACGATCATTGTAGAGGAAGCCGGGCCGTTGCCGATCGCTTGGTTGACTGGCGCCTCTTGGATCCCGAGGCGAAATACTTGCGACTTGCGACTCGCGACTTGATATTTGGGAACTGGACCTGATCCTTACACGTCTAATTAGAATGTCAGGGCACAGCTCACAGCCCCATAACGCTTCACGAGAAGGAGCGCCCGCCAGGCATCAGGACTCTCATGCTCCACTAAGCCACGCTCTTCCTCGCTTTACAAAATTTCAAATTTCAACGTCAACTTCCAACCGTCCACTCATGGATCCGAAGGCGTCGGGACATCCGGAGCATTTGGAAGGGATCTCCGCTCTGCCAAATTGAAGATTCGCTCACTTCAGGGGCTCATACAGATGAACATGATCAAGAACATCAAATATTTCACATACTCATCATTTCTCCGTCCTCCGCCTACCTAGGTGGGCCAAGCCCCACTATTTCGAAGATCTGGATGGCAGTTGCACTCAGTGTCGCATCTATTTGGACCACATACTCGGTGATACTTCTCGTCACAGTTACAGAATCTATTTTCCCAATTCTACGTTCGGTAGTCCTGTTGCAACATTTCGCCTCAGTCCAATCATGACAAGAAGCCACGAGGTGCGTTCATATGGATATCTCGAGTCTTGCACAGCTTCCACCAAATGCCCATCAGCTAAGCAATGATATCTTTACATTCTTAAAAGGGCGAACATTCCGGTGCAATTGCCCGCACACCACCTTTGCTTGCCAACATGACAGGACTGAATCTACATCTGAATAGCTCCATGGGCTGCTTTTTCATTGGCATCCTGCTTTCCATCATGTAGGCACCAGTCTATCATCTTATGGTGCATCTCGTTATAACCATTGAACATCTTCAGACTCTATGGATTGACCTGCGCTCAAGTTCTGTACTATATTTGGGAGTACCCCATCGATAGTCGGAGGATCCGATTACTAGTACGTAACTATCACTTGCCGCGACAGGCTCCTAAGTCATTGCCATTTATTATTAGGTTGCTCTGTTATGGTATGTCTGGTGTGCTGCGGGAGCAAACGTTCTTCTGCATCTCATGCCGTCGGTAGGCTGTTCGACACAGCAACTACCATCACGAATAGCCAAGTAAATGAGCAGATAAACTGACCGCAATGTGCTCAACGTTACCCGCAGATTATTTGGCACTACTTGATTCAAGGACATGGCAATGTCCTCAGCCTTACTTCACTTGCACTGTTCGTACTTTTCGATATAAACTGCTTATTGCATCTAACAGACTCAATATAGCTCCTGCGAGGTCTGCAATCAAACAATTCATGCAATTACAATGCTAACTCACGCCTACAGATTGAGTTTGTATTTGCGGCAAGTAGCGATGCAGTTTGTTCCATGGCTTTTTAAAAACAAATCCATGACGTGATAGGCCATAACCATTCTGGTAGTTCAATGGTGCGATTGTGGTATTCGGCTTTTATGAGTTGCTCTAACTCTTTATGCATAGCTACTACATGCATCAAAGCTGAGGATGTGAGTCCTCGTACATCACGCCTCATTCTGCTTCATAAAATCTGTGCAGTGCTGAGAAAGAAATGGTACAATCTCCCCATGACAATCGTAATGGTCTGTAGCCTCTTGTCATCTGCGCATCGTGTCAAACTGACAGTTCTGTAGGTCCTCACGGCTGTCGTATCTTGCGGTAAGTCAAGACGCCAGTCTCAATGACATTCATGCTGACACTGGCATTCCACAGCATGTGGAATGTGTACGTACGATGTTCATGACTCTCCATGCAGCTAATCCGCGTCACACCCAGGGAATGTGCGCTTCGCGTGAGTAAGATTGGAGTCTGATAGTGATAAGCTATCGCTGATTGTGCCCCAGAATCCAGATCCCTAAGCTCCCGGACGTTTTCACTCATACGAAGGTCCGCAAGGGTAGCCATTGTCTTGTTGAAATACTCCACTGATTTTGAAATAGATCCCGGGTACAGTGCAACCTGCATTCGCATTAATCACAGACATCTACATCACTGTCACATTGATCTGGACCTTGAATGGCGAAAAGACGGGTTTCGAGCAGTGGGTTTCAACGCATCCTGAGCGCCCTAATGCTTATCCCTACATCATTGCGATTGGTTTGCAGTACCAACATGTTGATCAATAGACTCATGTTGTATGCAGTGAACCGCGGCATCGTGACCGCGTACGTTGAGACCTACGCCATGTTCTCTACCTATCTGACCACCATGCCATTAGGCTCGTCCAATTTCTGCACTTTATCACAGTGAGTTTCACATCAGTGCCTTTCGGGGGTTAGTTCATGCGCTCCCTTCCAGTATGTATCCTGCAGCGTTGATGTCTATTACTGGGCACCGTTCCACTACCCGGGTAGTAAACGTACGTGATTATACAGCAGATCCCCCTCTCCTAGTGTCAATACTGAGATAGGGTCATATATAGTCTACGTCAACTCGGCAATCGCTATGTGAGCCTGACATTGCCATCCATTCTGACGATGTCTCCTGACCATAGACCCGGACGGCAGACTCAACGCGCATCACTACCTGCGTTCCAATGGCAGATCGTACCTTTCGACCGGTTTGTATGTGGAGAACATCCCGATGAATATGCTGGACAGCTCAGAAGATGGGTCTCCAAAGAGACTATTGTCACGGTGTGTCCTGCATTTGTTGTGACAAACGAATTCAGGCCGACTCCCTGCGTGCCAGCCGTGCCAAGCGTTCGGAAGCTTCCCCGAAGACCGTCATCTTTCTCTCATCTGAAACAGTCCAGGACAGTGGCGTATCTGGTGGTGTCAGCGGTCCTCCTGCAGCGACTGATAGGACAAATTTTCCCGGTCGGGCAGTGGATGAAGAGTCGCTCCATCGTTGACGAACATTAATGACGCTCGTGCTTTTGAACCGGCATCAAAAGCGTATAAACTACGTATGGTGAGAAGGTCTTATGTACAACAAACTGGGCGACAGGCTCACGAAATGAGGGAGTTGTGTATGTCGCATTCAGGATATCGTGCATGCCTCGACTCAATGTTCGGCGTACTTATGACTCGGAATATCGGCTGTTCTATCTGATTTGCATGTTTTGATTCAAGGGCTATCATGTATGTTATGCTTTTAGGAGACCGTCTGCAAGGGGTATGGTTTCGGGAATATGATATCTGCTGTATGTTATCCCTGTGACGTTTTGCAGATATTGTCTGGAACGTGCTAGCCACCGCAATCATACATGAGGCCTTGAGGCCCTGAAGCTTGAAATCGTGACAGGCAAACATCATGAGGCTACATAGGCCCTACATAGGTCCATAGGCTAGCAAGAGCGAGGAGTTACGAGCCTGAGTACGACTCCCTAGCCCCGATATGTGCCTGAGCCTGACTCAAACTCAGTGAGCCAGGTACCATAGTTCGGGAAAAGTCATTACTGCATTTCTCATAGGAGGCGAAAAAACTTAATAATAGAGAAACTCTCCACCATGCTCAGCTTTGAGCTGGTAGATTCTCCAACTAGGCGCAGCCGCGCTAATGTCCACTCTTACATAACTGACTCCAGTATCCCATGGAGACCCCATTAAAGGCTCATATCGACAGGGAGAACTGTTCGCCCTAGCCTATGGACAGCAAGATGTATCATTAACAATGTCACTGGGGCCTAGATGACTACAGTGTGCATGGCTACGGACTGATCAAGCTCGTACGATTTGGACAAAACAGTTACTTCAGCGTAGGTTTCGTTCGGATTTCAACGATCGAAACGTGAGTTCGGCCGGGATGAAGACGATAAAGACTCCCGGAGCCTTGATGTATTCAGCTCTCTAAGAGGGATCCCTTCGCCTGGTCGGCTGGTGAGGAGATACGTGTTTCCTCCACGTTTCAAGTAGTGGCGGGCATTTAGGCTACACCATACCTCGATATCAGCATACGGTCCGAGGCTGCATGCACATAATCATCACGTACAGAGCCAGCATCGAGTTGACATAAACTGTGCAAGTGATCAGACCCCACGTGAGTTAGCATCTCCATTCACGGTACCGGCCGCTTACTCTTGTTTCCCGGGAAATGGAACACAGCCCAGTAATACACGGACGCGTTGAAAGCAGTGTACTTGCGAGGCCGTCAGTTGACATATGACTGCAGCCCGCTTGACATGCATACCATAATAAATTGCAGAATTTGCACGATCCTGTGTGGGGTGGTCTCGCCGATGCATCATTTCACTTTCAGCACGAGGCAGTACGGTACTCACACAGTAAGGATGCCGCAGTTGATGGCATATACAGTGAGCTTGCGCACGAGACTCTCGGTTCTAGAGAGGCTTCAGGGATACCGTGATGGGGAGGCTGCGCGTAAGGAGACGTACGGTCCGAATGACACTGGTTCTCTGTTCAGAGCCCACGTCATGAACACCGTAATGAGTACGTCCGTGACGGAAGCCGATAGCGTCTGCAGCGACGCGGGGACCTGCAAAGATGTTCGCGGAAAATGGCAGCTGGTTCGGATTGCATTGCACACCTTCATTTTAACAAACACAATGGGTATAGCTGGAACGTGCACGCTGAGAGAAAAAGGGTTTTAGCTGCTCTCCCTGTCTGATAATCAAGTCTCTCACCCAAGATATGCGCTTTCTAAGCAGAGATTGAGTGATATCATGGTAGCGCACTAAAACGACACAATTGGACGTACCGCAGGTGCATGCTACACGAGCATGGTGAGTAGAGCAGCCTGCTCAGAATTTAAGGCTAATTCGTACCAAACAAAATAATGGCACACAAAATCTGCACCACGCGTTGTTAGCTTCCATCTCCCTCCGAAAGGCACGCGGCGAATGGACTCTACAGACCATCAGACCGATGGCTGGGACTTTGAACCATTTTTCGCGAAGTACTGTAAAGCCCATGAATTCAGAACACGGTGAGATCATTTGTGCAAACATGAAGCGTACACTTCCACACATTGTGTACGTAGTAGCTTCATGAAATGTTGCTCAGGATGCTGTCACTTTAGACAGAAGATGAGACGTACCACTGAACAGTGAGGACCGTAAACCCCTGTTTTAACATGACGATTGGGCACGGGTGGAACTCGGATGTCGCGATGTACCTACCGCGATTATGTACTCTGCCTGAGCAGACAGTGAACCAGTCCGTTATAGCAATGATAGAAATCACCTACAATGGCAATGCTGTATCGTAGGGTGGCCGGTCGTGAGCAAGTCAAACTGAGAAAAGAACAAAAACGTAACGCAGCGCACCGTGGCAATGATGTGACTGAGGCTATATCGGCATGGCCTGTGATTAGGTAGTCCCAGACAAGCTATAACAATACGAGCATCAGTTCTTAGCTTTATTGATCACTGACAGGGACACGCTGACATGGCTGTCTATGATCGTTGTGACTGTATCCAGGATCCTGTTCGCGGTCCCAAGCTATGGATTACTGCTCTTGCCAAGACGACTTCGTGCTCACCATAGAACTGCAACCTGTGTGTCTGTTATTATCTCGCCATTCGACCGGCTTATCGAAAGCAATGTTCCCCGCTCACCAGTGTTTTTAGCTGCAGCGTGTCCTCCGGATAGTGTCGTACATAGTATAAAGCCTGGGCGCAAGTTATTCCATTGAATCTGTGTGATTAGCCAGCCCTTGAGTCATCCTGGTCCTGGGAGACACTAGCATGCATACAAAATTGCGAACAGAACGCCGATGAAGTAGCAGCCGAGGCTGGTGTTGAGCTCAAGGCGTGCTTCCATCTTCGCTATATCGTGGATGGCACGCCAGACGGCTCATGACAGTACGAGCTGCATATTTATATCGCGGACGAGCGTTTGATCACGCTGACAACCGCATACACCATGATTTCAGGACAGGGTAATATCCGTCAACCTAAAGTGCGCACAAAATGGGAATAATATCTCCGAGATATCAATCAAGAACTGACGGCAGGCTCACTCAGGAGCGATTGAAAGCTCGATGTGCTGGTCGTTGATACGCAAGTCACTTGGCGAACAGCGCCGGCAGTCCATAAAACAAAGGTCTCATCGATATAGATAAGGGAGAGGCTGCACGTAGAAAGCACTCATCCACGTTGTTGATCGCTTTGTATTCAGCCGGCGGATCAAGGTTTCGCAGACCAAGCAAAAGGCCTTTGCAGCGAACTGTTCATTCCTGTGCAAGGAACCTGTCAAGAACTGACACCCATGCGGTACAAAGGATCTTACATAGCTGTTCATCAACGCTCATCCATCTGCTTCACGGCTACATCTGTCAGCACACGCCTTCTGATTGAGAGAGTGGCCGAGAGCACATGGTGTTATCGCGGCATATCGAAGGTCGAGATCATAGGTTGTACGTACATGTACTACTCAGCGGCAGAATGGCGCATACAGTTTACATAATAAGCATTGAGGTTAGGCTTGTCTCAGTATCAAGAGAATGCTCCGTCATAGTAAAAGCTTGCACGATACAGGAACATGTGCGCGACATTATTTCCATAGCGGTAGAGCGGAGAGAACGCCACGTCCAAAAGCACCGACAGATGGGCTTTCCGGGGTCACGTACTGATGTTCCAACGCATGAAATTCCGAGACTTGCGTCTGCAGATTCGGGAAGACAGACTCGGCAACCATCACGAGAAGTATCACCGAGTATGTGGTCCAAATAGATGTGACACTGAGTGCAACTGCCATGCAGGTCTTCGAAGCAGTGGACTTTGGCCCACCTAGATAGGCGGAGGACGGAGAAATGATGAGTACATGAGATATTTGGTATCTCGGTTCGAATAAGGATCATGTTCATCGTGAGTGAGCGGCTAATCGACTTTTTGGCAGAGCGGCGACTCCTTTCGGATGTCCCGACGTCTTCGGACCCACGATCAAGGGGACGATCAATACGGCACTTGAAATTTTGAAGTTCCATCTGCTTAGTGCATGCCCGGCAGCGCGGCGTTATGGGGCTGTGGCATGCGGCCATGCGGCGGCCTGTGCGTTGCGAGTCAGGACTCGAGAGGCGCCAGTCAGCCGAGCGATCGGCAACGGCGCGGCTTCCTCCACAATAATTCCTCGTCCAGTGCACAGGATGACTCCAGGGCTTATGTACAGGAACGATAAGGTAACTTTATGCGACTACAAGATGAAAGATGCCCATAGAGTGCAGATGAGGCTCCAAAGCAGGGTGACTGTACCCTTGCGTGCGATGAATGGCGTTCTGGAATGGCACCTGTCGCAACGGTTGACACTGATTACTTGACAGATCCATTTTTCATGGTGGCGTGCCAAGACCCCAGAAGTATGTGCAGTGACAAGGACGTCCGCTCAGAGCCTCCGACGTCCGCTCGTCATCGAGCTCGACTTTTCAAAAGTATAACATGCTTTGGTGAGACTAAAATCCTCACCCAAAAATTATTCATGAACATTTGCTCAGTACAATAACAGGCATGCAACATCGACTCCATCACTGCACTCGATGGCGCGGGCGATGAGCGCCACGGCCACCAGTGCGTTCAGTTTCAGGGGTCTCAAGCACAAGGAGTATGACGCTTGCAACTTGAGACTTGGGAATTTGACCTGGTCCTTCTCGACAACATCACTTCGGCAATCGCGTAGGATGCGGCGTGCACGTTCCAGTGGTCCTGCTTGATTCTTAAACTAAGCCTCACCAGTCAACGGCCGCTCTACACGCTTCCTCCGTAAAGGACTTCCAGGCACTCTAAAGTCTACTCTCCTACCCTCCCGTCGGCCTGTCTATAAGAAGATATTCGCATCCCGGACAACGAACGCATTTTCCGCCGCATTCTAGCATGTCTTTCAAGGCTCTCGGGCAGTTCACTCCCATCGAGGATATCCCCCTGGTACGGTCAATATATGCGATGCATCGTACCGTGTAATCATTTTTGACCACGCAGATCCACGAACGTCTGCGCAGCGGATTCCGCTCCGGAAAGACAAAATCGATCGCATTCCGCAAAGCACAGCTTCTCCGGCTCGGCCACCTCATCCAGGACAACATACAACGATTCAAGGATGCGTTTGCTGCAGACTTGGGAAGGTGTGGCGAAGAGGCCGAATGGTGAGCCGCTCGACCCTAGTGCTCGGCATCGGAACAATTGACGCCATACAGCCTTGAATTGAACGGCACGCTCATCGAAATCAAGATTGCATTTGACAATGTCGAGAAATGGACAGCGCCGGAGAAGCCGCCGTTTTCTCTGTTCTGGTGGGGCATGTCGCCTACGATTAGGAAGGAGCCGAAGGGGACCGTCCTGATCATCAGCCCGTTCAACTATCCCGTCTATCTGCTCCTTTGTCCTTTGGTATGCGCTGTTATCTAATTCTGGAATGTAATTGACCAAGCGGTACAGGCATCCGCGATCGCCGCTGGAAACACCGTCATGCTCAAACCATCGGAGTTGACCCCGACAATGACGAGCCTGTTCGCCGAGCTTGTGTCCAAGTATCTTGACCCTGACGTGATTCGAATCGTCAACGGCGGTGTCCCGGAAACTACTCGGGTGCGCATCACTCAGTCACTCGCCGTCTATCGATTGACAGTTACAGCAGGTCCTCGAGCTCCCGTTCGATCACAGTAAGTTGCTAAGATCAATTATACTTTAGACTGATGCTACAATCTCGTCCAGTCCAGTATACAGGTGCGAACACATGCTACATTCCCGAACCGCTCGTGAACTCGCACTGTGGCAGGTAATGGCCGTGTTGCCCGGATTGTGATGACAGCAGCCGCTCGACACCTCACACCCGTAACGCTCGAGGTCTGTCACCATGCGATGTCCCATCCTCCGCACATCGCTCACCATTCTTCTTCGTAGCTTGGTGGTGCGCCCATATCACGTAGTCCTGTCATGCCACCGGTCCAAAATTGCTTTTAGGAAAGAACCCGTGCTTTATCGATCCGAACTGCGACGTAAAGGTTTCGGCAAAGCGGATAATGTGGGGCAAGCTGGTGAATGGAGGCCAGGTAAGCACACCGCTCCGACCGCGCATACAGGCGCGGCTCACGACGTGCCAGCTTTGCTTGTGTCCAGACTACGTCCTCGTCCCAGAGAGCTTCCAGGACATCTTCGTCGAGGCGCTCACGAACGCGTATGTGCTCCGCAGGACCATAGACTCACGTCTGCTGACGCGCATGTCCAGATACAAGGAGCTGCACCCGACTGACCCGCGCACCTCCGGGATGGTGACGCGTATCGTGAACGAGCGCCACATGGTGCGCCTGAAGGGTCTGCTGGACGCTACGAAGGGCACAGTCGTGTTTGGTGGGGAGGTCGACATGGCGGAAAAGTATATCGCACCGACGCTTGTGAAGGATGTAAAGGGCGACGATTCACTCATGAGCGAGTGCGTGCCCGCACTTTTGACTTGAGCGTTTCGCTGGCTGATATCCGTGATTGAAGAGAGCTGTTTGGGCCGATCCTCGCCGTCGTTCCTGTCAAGGACCTCGACGAGGCTATCGCGTTCGTCAATGCACGGTACGTCTGGTTCGGTACATGTTCCGGCGCATTAACGATCATTTCCCCAGCGAGAACCCTCTCGCGATCTACGTGTTCACGCATAATGCGAACGTGAAGAAGAAAGGTGTGTTGTCCGAAGGTCTTATCACGTTCATGTGCTGACCACGAGCTCTTGGCCTTCCCAGTTCTCGACAACACCCGTAGCGGCACGGCCTCCGTAAATGAAGTGATCATGCACTGCCAGGGTGAGTTGCCGACGCTACGTGGAGCATTCGCAAGCTGAGCAGCACCGCCTAGCGTACGGCATGCCGTTCGGAGGGATCGGCGCCAGCGGTAGTGAGTGCATTGCTGCGTCGTACACTGGCACAATGCTGACGACAACGTCTCACAGTGGGCTACGCGACGGGTAAGTATGCGTTCGACACGTTCACACACCTACGAAACACGGTGGACAATCCATATTGGTCAGTTGGTCTCCTCATTGTTGTGTGCTCTCGCGATGACATGCGGCTGCGCTGCGCAGGACCGACTCGACGGTGCTGTCTGCACGGTACACGCCGTACAAGGTCAGTCACATTCGTATACTATAGGACCTTCGATGATGGCTGACTCCGCAATATGTAGCCCGGCCCGCTTTCGTGGTTCAACTGGCTGCTGCGTCCCAAGTTCCCTGCGTTGCCTCGTGAAAAATAGGCGAACGATGGGCGATTTTCAGGCTCGCGTGCATGCGGACGCCACACAAAGACGGGAACATGCAACTCTGGTAAGGGACTACGTAACGAAAAGATCATAGAATCAAGGCGGGGTCTGGGGAGTCTTTCTGGTCACATCTAGGACAATATGCCAAGGTCTCATTTGGTTTGTCGGTAGCGAGTGCGGTCTATGCAGGTCGCGTGCAGCATTCGTTCTAGAGGTGTGATTTGGGTCGTCATGAACTCAGAATGTGCGTTACAGCGCTCCTGTGCCCAGCCTCGCAACATCGAGCGAGCAGGGTATGTGAATTATCGAAGGTACCCGATTGTCGCACTCGTATCTGGAGGCTATCTACCCTCCTTCCTCCCTCAAGCCTTCCTCCCAGAGTCGTCGTAATTTGTGTTGGTCAAATCATATTGACGGAAAGTATTATCACTGCAAAGAACGAAGGGAGACGGCACTTGGTTCGCTTTGGTGCAATCACCGCGGTCGCAAGGTGTACCGATATAGCGCTGGGGATGGCCCGGTTTATGCTGGTGAAACTATGAACTCAACCCAATGATCAGCCGCCACTACTGGAGTTCTACGTTCATATCGGACGATCGTTAGAGGCATGGTGGACACAGACGTAGTGTAGACAGTTATACGCCACATCAAAGCGTGAATAAGTACGACACTGTGGAAAGGTCTCAGATGATGAATTCACAGGAGGTAAGTAGGACTTTGACGTTAGCGCTGAGACTCATTCAACCCCATCGACATCCATGGAAATTTCTTACAACGTGGATAAGTAGAACAGATGGTTCGGCTAGAAGACGGAAGGTGAGCACGTAGCAGTAGAACTGCTGAACGGATCACAGTCACTCGGGATGTTGACAGTACTCACTCAGCCTTCCGATCGAGTCGTGACTCAGTGGTTCAAGGAGGTTGCTCGCATAGAAGCGACTGAAGACAAGTTGCCGCTTTGATCAAAATACTTAAGTTTTCATTCTGCGACGCGGCCTCAGGTGCGAGCAAGGTCACGGTAATATTTCATTGTTTGCACCGCAGGATTTCTACAACGTGCACGTCTTGGGAGGCGGCGGAGGTGGCAGAGGAAGCTGTCCGCACCATGGGAAGACGAATGACTCGAACTGAATCCCCAGAATGCAAGGCTCCACGTTCTCGGCATGACGGCGGTAGTGCTTGCTGCCGAGAAGCAGGCGCGAATGGCTTCGGCAGTAAGGTATGCGATGATGCTATGGTCGTGGTGTGGTTGGTAAGTACTATGCAGCGAAAAAGACAGGACACGAGAATCCTGATGATAGGCAACTGTACGCGGGAAAATACGGGAGCCGCATTAGTATTCGTCAGGTCTCCTGAATGAGACCGGTCGATGTCTCATTCCTAAGGGCATGTGCATTTACAATGTATGAGGTCTGAGGGTAGAATATTTGTCCGGAGGCTGTGTGTAGACGATCTGCATCTGGACGCGAGATATCAGGCTGGCAATGTTCCGGTCGATGCGTGTATCATACAGAGTATTCCAAGTTTCCCTATTCCTGGAGAGGGAAACGGTAGCTCAGCCACAGGCCATTGACTGCTGGTCTTGGCGGACAAGTGAATTCCAGCTGCCACGCACCCCGCGAGCCACGCAAGTAGACGCCCGTATTTGAACCGCGTCGACGCGCCTTGGCCTCCTTCCTCACGCCTTTCCCTCGACCACCACCACAAGTGTCTGCCATCCATAATTCCCCTCATCCTGAAACATATGTATGAGTGACAACTCTTTGTGTGCGCACAATAGCTTACTGACCTCCATCCCGCTAGATCTGTTATGGTTCATCCACAACATCCAATACTCGACCTGTACAACATGATTTTGGATCTCCTACAACGCGCATGTGCAGCTGTGAAGAAAAAGTTCTTGCGCAGCCCAGGGCAAGGTCGCCTTTCGGCACAGAATGAGATGAGCTATGCCCAGCAAGTTACCAGGGTCAACTGCGAGGCCAGCCCTGTGACCCCACACATAAATACGGTCGTAGAGAAGAACAACAAGTTTGTGAGTCGTTTATCCATCGGTTTCCATATTCATGTGTGGGCTCACCATAAATTACACACTCATCGCCATCGCACCAGTCGAACATCCTCATTCCTGCCACCTGCCAAGATGGTAAACGAATGAATCGCGCGACATCGCATCGACGTATTCACTGGCCGATTACGAGGGTATGGTGAGTCGAAAAGGAACCTGCGAGTTGTAGCATGCAGTGTTTACTGTTGATGCAGGATTACAGCAATAACTCTTACACACATCTTGAAGCCATACAGGAGGAACCTTGCGGGTACTGGATTGCAGGCTCGCTCGCGTACATCGAGGATTGGAGTTATGATGAACGGCTAGAACACAATGCGGCCGAACAGGATGTAGCGGTACGAGCCGAGTGTGCCACGCCGACGGTGAGTGGCACACATGCATGGTAGACTTTATGATGGGGGGCTGACGCGACCCAACAGGACAAGACCTCCGTCATGTGTAATGCTGGCCACAAAAGCTCTGCAGCGAAGGCAGCAATAGAACACGTTTCCGGCATCGTCTCGGACGACTCTTCCCCTCCTGTTACTCCGAGGTCCCTACTGTCTGGTGTCCCCTACACGCACGAACGCATCGATGTGAAGACAGGATACGCAGACGTCACGGTCGCCGAGCAAGCGTCGCTGACATCGGTGGATCCCCGTTCGTTCCGCAGTGAGATAGACCCTACAGATGTCGACAATGCGGCTGAGACGCCCAGCACCGACATCGAGCGCTCAGCCTTCTCGGTGATCACCATCCGCTTGCATCTTGGAACCCCTCCCCTGCAGCAGGGCGGCAGCGAGGAAAAGATTGAGGAAAGCCGAAATATCGAAGCTCCGCGAGAAATATCCCCGGCAGGATTGCAGTTCTATCGGGAACTCTTCGCACACTGGGCTTCACCAAGGAGACCTACTGACCAGCCGATCGCCAAGAAGCCCGACACAATGAACACGCTCGCCACGATGCCGAAGCTCCCCACGGTAAAGAAAAGTGCCGTAGCGAGAAAGCCAGGCATGAAGCTGAAACGTCGTCCTCAGTGGGGAGCGGTAGACAATATACCTATTTACGTCGACAAGGCTCGGGCATGGCGGGAATTCATCGCAGCGGTTTGGAACGAGTTGGCTGATGAGTACGATCTCCGAGGTGCTGCAGTACAGCCTATACAGGGAGAAGCCATGGAAGACGAGGTGCGTGCACGCAACCACAGAGGTGGAGATTGTTAGAGTTAACAAATAGGGAATGCGATATCCGTAGGAACCCGAGGTACTAAAGCACGATATCGCGCTTAATCAGGAAGGCATGGAAGACGCAGCCACAGACGACTCGAGCCATTCCACAGGTGGCCAACCTGCGAGGGGATCAGAAAGGAAGCCTCGACCAATGACTATACAGGAACGGCTGGAGCTGACCAAGAACAAGCAGCTTGCGTGCCTTGAGAAGTATAGGATGCAGCAGACTAAACCATGCGAGGGTCGATATCTCTCACTGACGCGTCAGGAGGCAATGCTTCACGTTCTCGGCATGATGATCGTCATGCGTGCCATCAAGAAGAAACAGACGCAGGTTGCCTAGAGGTCGCAGATCCCAGGGCAGCATTGCAGGCGAGCTAAATTGCGAATATGATTGCGGCGAGAATGAAGGGGTGGGGTGCGAGTAGTGCGAGTATTCCGGCAGCAGGAGGGTTCAGAGAGCAATCACAAGAGCAGCGCGATTTTGCGTGAAGGATGTCTAGGAGAGACTGTATTCAACTACAATGTCTCGTATGGAACAGCGCATGTACTCACAATGTATAGACTATTCGATTATTGTCCATTGACCAGGAGCTTGCGAGTAGACGCATTTGACCGCAAGTGGCCCAGCAGCTCTAGATGCCTTAGCGCCTAAAGACAACGTGTTCGCGCCGCGCATGTCTGCTTTGTCCCTCGCCACATCCATAGACGGATTTCTTCTCCGGCTGCCACTGTGCAACGATAACACAAGAGATGCTTCTCGCATGCGTTTTCATGAAATGGCGCTGCATCCGCAATTATCGTCACCGGATTGGTCGCCTTCATCGACGGTGAGTGGCGATCCCATTACGTTGCGCCTTCATGACTTGCAAGACAATGAATGCAGCGTAGCACACTGTCTAAGCAATCCCTGGCTGATGAAAGTGTCGACGACCGGAAAGCAAATTGCGTATGAGTTATATCTGCTAGCGCAGCGGTAGTGACGAATCTCGCCGACGATGCTGCTGATTGTTGGCGTATTAACCATGTCTGTCTTATCGTGCCGCGTTTGCATGCTGCTCCTCGCCTGCTTGAAGACTTCGGCATGCAGTTTCTGCGCTGTCACCAGATCCTATGCCTATCGCTGTCCCGGTATCGATCACCAGCCGGGATTCAACTTCATTTGACCTTCATCATTAATTGTCGACTTGCAAGAGGTGTCGCTCGCTCTTCACCACGATGTCCGTCTCATCAACGGATAGTGAACTACATAGTAAGTCAGTCATTCCGTGCACGAGCGATTAATAGTTCACATCACCGCACCTAAGAACGACTCGCCACTCGGACAACTCGCTGCTCATCCGTGCGTAGTCCTCATGGCCCTTCCGTGTGAGCAACCTATACAACGGCTCTTTTGATGATGAACCATCTACCTTCGCGGGCCAGTTCAACAACCGAGCCGGCCACAGTAGGAAGCGCCATATGTGTAGAAGCTGCATGCGAAAGCCAACATGTATTCTCCTGCAAGTTGTTCGCTCCTGGACCTCACTGGTGTGAAGAATGACCATTCGTGTTTGCGAGGCTTCAGCCGTCGCTGGACGATCCGATTCGGTTATCTAGCGAGCTTGCGTATAGACAACATCGAATCAGGGATGTCGTATGCGTCGATCCAGAATACAGAACGTTGAAGTCCTCAGTATACAAGCAGCCCATTCGCTCAGCCGATCTTTGGTGACGACGTCCGCATCCTGTCCACACAAGTAGTGAGTCAATATGGTTCGCATCAGTGACTGAGTGGCTTTAGCGTTCGGAACAGACAGTGCGATTTAAGGGTGCTCGACGAAATAAAGTGGATGGCAGCACGCAGAGCGAGCAGAGGAAATCCTGCGGCAGTTACCGGAAATCTTTTTCACCAAAACTCTGTTTCTGACATTTCCCTTTATATACAAGTTTTGTTATAAAAGCGTAAAAGATTCCGTGCCAGGAATGCCGCCACAAAATGGACGGCAGATATTCTGCGCCACAGGCGCGTCCGAGTCTGCCGGGTGTCTCTCGCCGCATCATATTGCGGCCACAATCCGATAAACTACAAAGAGCTAAAGTACAGAGCCCAGAACTATTCAGTATGTGTTGATTTGCGAAGAACTCTGAATTAAAAGCCGGACTGAGATATGTATTACCATCATCATCAGAGACTCTGGTATTCGTCAGGCCCGCATGGGCCACAGTCATTGGTCATGGACCGTCCGCACAGATTCCGGAAAGATCTTCACGTAACTCAACGCAGGACTACTTGGACAAGTCTCAACTCCCTCGCCGCCTGGAAGCCGCCCGTGTGACACGTGGATGACTAGCGTCCGTTCATACACGAGTTACGTACATGGTTATGTGCACTCTCTGGACCACAATGCCAAAGTCTACGATCCATCCGAACTCAATCTTCCGCTACACGCAGGT
This sequence comes from Laetiporus sulphureus 93-53, assembly GCF_001632365.1. Classification (NCBI taxonomy): domain Eukaryota; kingdom Fungi; phylum Basidiomycota; class Agaricomycetes; order Polyporales; family Laetiporaceae; genus Laetiporus; species Laetiporus sulphureus. Next base: position 114,387 of record NW_024468543.1, read on the forward strand.
GAGAAAATTGTCTACATAGAGGTGAGCCTCTTAGGGGTACCACCCTTCGGCAGTACACATGCGATCATGTGTGCAGGGATCTTGTTGATGTCCTGCGTGAGAGAATGTGGACGCTACGTTGTGCACATACAGTGCCCCAACATTCATATTAGGTTTCACGACGCACGTGCGACACGAGGCTTATCAGCCGAAGGAATATCAGCCCAGTTCAATCTCAAGAGGAGCAGGCGTTCTTCCCTTCCGTCCCTACTTCCTCATGTCAGACCGCTCGAAAATTGACCAGAAAGTCCTGCGGCCAGCCGCCTCACCCACCCAGCTACGGCGGGACCCGAAACGAGCGGCGTCCCCATTCAACAAGAAGAGCGCCGACATCATCATCCGGTCAGCAGATTGGATGAACTTCCACTGCCACAAGGCGGTGCTCACTCTAGCATCGCCAGTATTCGAATGCATGTTCCATCCCCCGCAGCCGATCGCAACCGGCGTAACAGACACCGATTCAGCAATAGGCGTAACAGACGTCGATACAGCGACCGGCTTGCCGATTATCTGTGTCACAGAAAATAGCACGGCGTTGGATGGTCTTCTGCGTTTGTGTTATCCTACGCAGAATCCTGTCCTTCAAAGTGCGTCGGAGGTGATAGAGTTGTTGGAAGCAGCACAGAAATACCGAATGGTTGAAGCGATCCGGCACTTGGGCGATGCGCTGAGCGAATATGTGGAGAAGTCTGCTTTGCAAGTCTACGCAGTTGCATGTCGGTTCGGCATGGAGGAGCTTGCAAGGAAGGCGGCTGCTAAGCTCAAATCACAGGAGACGATCACGCAGGTGCCAGAGATGGAGCATATGTCCGCTGGTGCTCTCCATCGACTTTTCCAGTTTCGCAAGCCGAATGTGCAAGATCCTGCTGACCGCTTCACATTCTGTCGTCCGGCGTTAACTGAGACGCTCCAACTGGTAAAGACCACGACAGGTCCTGTCGCGGCAGAACCCTTCATGCATCCCTCCGCCGACATCGTTGTGCTCTCTTCGGACGGGATCCGATTCCGCGTGTATAGAAACATCCTCGAACTTGCGTCTCCCGTCTTCGCAGATATGTTGAGGAATTCTGGAGCTAGCGACGGTCATCCCGAGCCGAGCACAGAGCTACCACTCGTCCGGGTCGCAGAGGATGGCAGGACAGTGCATGCGCTTTTGCAATTGTGTTATCCAATGGAAGCCCCCGATGTCGAAGGGTTCGATGCCGCGCATGCACTTCTTTCTGCCGTCAAGAAGTACGGGGTCACATCCGCGTTAGCATGGGCGAAGCGGTCGTGGGTGGAGCAGATGAAATCTGATGCATTGCGAGCTTGTTTACTCGCCATGCAGATGGGATGGGAAGATGAAACAGAGGAGGCGGTTCGGCTTCTGCCCACTAAGGACCACCAGTGGTTTCCGGAGATGGAAAGTATCCCAGCATCGTACTACTTCATGGCGTTGGAACGGCGGCGTAACCGTCCAAGATCCCTTCCAAATCTCTCAGTCACTAATATGATCGTCACCGTGGTTGTATTGATGTTCATTCTCGTGCTTTTCAGCCCGTCGACCCCAAAGCCGCATTAGTGGGACACTGGTCTGTAATCTGTATCTGACAATATATTAGGTGTGCCGCATGTTCGTGGCATTGTGCGCTTGGCTCTGGATCACGAAACTTTTGATACATGATGCATGATATATAATATAAATATGTCAGCATCCTTGATATCCCTCCGCTGGCAATAACTTGCTTCATGATCTTGCCGCCGCTCCACTACACCTGGCGGATTAAGAGACCTGAGGCCTGCCTGAGGAGTCGGAACATTCGCATTACAAAATAAAGCAATACTTTCACAGTACAATCCTTGCAGTCATTTCCGCTTTAGTTGCTCTCCACTTCGTAGGCATCGCTTCGAATTTTGCGAAGCCCCTCTTAAGCTTTCCCGCACTAGGTTGATGAGTGCGGCTGCGTTAATCCTTGCGAGGAAAAGACATTCGACTCTTTATCATCCATTGTGCTGCTAAGACTGCATGACTGACTCAGGTGTCCTAGTGGTATTAGCAACGAGAACAAGATGTTGCGTGAAGAAGCACACGTCTAGGTTGTGTCTAAGAGCGATTCTCCGAGCTGATGCTCGTGAAGCAGTGTGTGGCACTGTATGCAGAGCGCGTCTTCAGGTGAATGGACTGTCCAGCGGGCGAAAGTTGGCCTCAAATCGACGTGTTCGCTAAAGTGTCAAAGTCATTGATTTACTAGTGACAGTTAACGTATAGCAGCAACCGGCCACAAGTTCAGCCACAGCTGTATAGGGCGCGCGGTCACACGGGCCACGCGTCGACCATACCGCGAACAGAGGCGGCGGCGGACGTGTTTCAGACTCTTTCCGTTTGTCATGGCGGCTGCTCTGTCGATTGTCTCAGATTCGTCGTTCCGACTTCTGGTGACTCGGTTTAGGCTGTCAGAATCATTCAAGTGGCCCTGTCGACCCTGATCTGGCCAGATTCATTCAATCCATTCACTTCATAATGCGACCATCGCGCACAGAAACGAAGAGATTCTATAGTAGAAGACACAAAGATCAATGGCGTCGTATACATACCCCTACGTACCATCGTTCTCGACATGCTCTGGCCGTCTCACACAGCCCGGAAACGAAACAGCTCGCGAACGACGTCCCGCAGTAGTATTCGAGGCTTAGAAAAGCATGGGATCGGCCGCAGTGTCATGCGTAGATACTGGTGCCTCCTTCAAACGAGCCACAGCAGCCATGCAGTAAATGTCCTGCGTGGCCCCGGTGTCAGCGCAGATACCCTGCATCACCTTTGGCGATGTCTGTAGGAAAGGATCATGTCATGCGGTGAGTATTTGTCGAGTTTCGAAGCAGCATGTGGGACTCATCACAATTCTCTGCCTCTTCATAGGCCTCGGTCCGACAGGGGCCTGCCTCACTCGTTCGGTACGGGACGCGGTCGCTCGCAGAGCCCTTGATAGCCTTCCGAGGTCGGCATCGCTTGATTCCAATACTTCCACTTCCAATGCCGTCTGCTTAGTGATGACGATTCGGCCATCCACTTCATGACAGCCCCATAGTCCCTTTCGTAAAGCATAGGACGACTCAGGTGGCGGGATCGGCTGAGGCATCATCAGCCGAACGTTGTGGGGACCGTCCATGTAGGTCGTAGGATTGCCGGACCTGTCCATGAAGACCCTCGTTTGGTGCAGCTGGGAGGATGTATGAATTATCCGTTTATGCAAGAATCATGTGCGCCACAGGAACTCACCACGAACCACTTGCTCACATAGTTTCCGTCACTGTCAGTCCGGCTCTTCCAGTCCGAGAGCCTCTCCTCGAAACTTGAAGGCCAGTTTGGATCGTAGAATGGCCACAGAGGGCGATGGTCCCCGTCGACCGAACCCTGTACGCGTTGGTAAGTGCACAGAATAAAACGGACACTGATTGGCGAGCTGACGTACGGAACCGCTGTCCGTGAACGTTTTATCTTCTGCATTTGCAAGGGCGTCCGCATCAAATTCTTGCTCATCGTCGAACCACGAGTCCGACTCGTCGCTCCATTTGGTGGGGGATGCCACGACCGTGCGGTGATCGTCTTCCGGATTCACTAACGTGGTATTCCAGTCGCATTCCATAGGGCAGGTGACCATGGCTCTGTGGTATGGGCAATGGACAGCGAGGCTAGTGGCCCGAGAACAAAAGCAAACAGAAGTTCTGCGTGGCGAAGAAAGTGGTCGAGCAGGCGAAGATTGAAAAAAGAGCTGGGGTGCAACTGCCTTTATAATCGCGTCGGAGGTCGAAGTGCCACTCGAACCAAACAGCGCGAGTCGAACACGTTGTTGCAGGCGCCAACGCGTCTGTGGCGGCGGCCACACTTGCTCATGGATGCATCGCTTCGGGAGATCTCGGTAAGAAACTAATCGGTCATATATACTTTGTGAGCGATCTAACGCTACTTGCTACTGAGATAATGTAGTTGAAACAATATCCTAGAAAAATCTTCCGGACAGACGATAAAGCCCCTCTCCTCTTCCGGTTTCAAACGGTCACTCAAAACCAATGGCCATCCTCTTCGTAGCGGTACTTGTCATCCTCACTCTGGACATGGTCTTCCAGCACCATCTCCATCAATGGTGGTCGCGGTGAAATCCTCCCCGCCTTTTCCTCTACCTCCTTCCGCCAGGCTCTCCAGGCGTCCGTCTGCTTTTCCCAAATTGCAAAGCTCATGAGATCAAGGGCGCAGTGTGCCTTCGCGGCCTCTTTGATGACTCCCATGCGGAGACGGAATGCTTTGTCTTGCTCCTCGCGCCGCTTGAGACGGGCCATTCGCCGAGCGCGGTACTCTTCCAGAGTCTTCTTGAAGGACCGCTTCTGGCCAGTCTTAGAAGCACTTGACTCGCTGGCCTCGTTGCGTGCTGTGGCCTCAATCTTGCCCTCCTGGTCCATGCTGAGCTCCCACTGTTGCTAATAAATCATTTAAGACCCACTCACCAGTAATCCATCCACTTCAGAGCCTTCTGCAAGATGTTCGGCCTTACCCGCGTGCATGTGCAGCTGCTCGAATAAGGCAGCCATGTACGCCCGCCACGCCGTGTCTTCGTCGAGCCACGGACACGAAGCCATCAATGCCTCCGTCGCCAGCTGGGAGACGGCCTCTTCCATCGTCTCATCATTGTCTGTGGTCATCTTCGTCTCCGTCTCCGGAGTCGCATCCATCCCATCTTCCTGTCCGTGTCGCTGCGACAAACGCTCCTGGGCCCCATCGTCGCGGTGAGCTTCGTTGTATTTGCCCAGCCACCTGGCAATCTCTCCCGCGAAAGCTTCTACAGATGCAGGCTCTCCCTTTGATGAGACAAGTGGTTCCTTCAGGGGTGGGGCCAGCAGATGGTCAGGAATCGTGGCGTCAAAATGTCCGGTCTTCGTGTCACGGTCCAGGTGCGTGGCCGGGAAGCCGAACAGCGGGGAGAGCGGCGTAGAGAGGAGGTCTGACTGGTCGGAGTCAGTGTTGCGGTCCTCCGAGATGCTGTGTGCCTCAACCGGGCCATTGCTATCGATGTCGCCCTTAGCAATGCCATGATCCTTCAAGACGTGGGTTAATCATTGTGATACCTCGAGGCGAAGAGCGGGTTGTGTTGAACATGCCACTCACCGATGACATGACGGAAACCCTTTCTGAGATCGTATAATGCTTATTATCACCTTCCTCAACATGGTCATCGTGGTTCCAGCCATCGATGTAGGAAACAGAGACCGCAACTGAACCAGCAAGCGAAAGCTCCTCTGCCGATCGCAAGTATCCCTCGGTTCCATAGCCACAGCGCTGCGATGTGGTGAGTTCATGTCTCTGCAGTTATCAATGCTCTCCAACTTACCACAGGTGCATGTCTGAAGTGACTGTCCTTGTCGTCAACCGCAATGGCCATGGTCGGTGCGCGACCAACCAGGTTGGCGAGGGTCAACTGTGGCGTCCCCAAGAAACGCGCAGAATGAGCATCAATGACCGGTGAGCACACAGGTTATCACGGATATATGGTCGGGTAACTTACTAGGATGATGCCCTCGTTATCGTTCGTGTAAATTTGTCTGCTCACAGCCGCCTCGGAGTCGATGTAGCCAGGCCTCTCTGAAGTGGCAGTGATCGGCGGAGGGCCATGCAGTTCAGCGCCTGGTCGAATCCTCTTCTTCACGGCCATGCGGGCCCTTCGTATGGCCTTCAGGAAAAAGGTGAACATCGTCGCGAAGCAGGTCGAGTTTCAACGTCGGTGAGATGCGAGAATGGGATGAGGTAGGTTGAGAAGGCAGGTAGCTTTTGTGAGCGTGTATAGATGTACACAAGTAGTGTGCAAAGGGCGAATGTGTCAACGGTGAAGGGCACTCGTGATGGTCGAGGGGCAAGTGCGATAACAAAGGCGACGCGACGGAGTGGCTCATTTTGTAGGGGGCGCTTATTGTGCCTCGTGGCTGGTGGCAATGGCCCCAGCAACCCATCCAACTCCGATTCTCTTGGTATCCGACGCCATACGTGCAAGTGGCCTTGGTTCTGCAGATCTCTATATCATCCCGTTGGTGACCTCCGTAAAATGTGGTAGTTATTTGAGCAGGTGGTGCGTCCCCACTTCAGGTTGTCCTCAGGATCCGACTGAACTATGAGTAGACCCCGAAGCCCCTTCCCAGAAATAACTTCCTATGAACGAAAGTGGGTCATGAACACAGCGTCGAACGGTATCGCTATATCTTAGAGCTTGGGCCTAAAGCGTAATACATCTCCATGTCATTTTCCGCTAGACCGCAGAAGTCGATTCGCCGCCGCTGACACATAACCTCATCGAGAATCCTACGCGTGCGTGCGCTCATGATTGTACGCACGGCCGCAGCTCTCTGCCTCATTTTTTATTCCCGTCGTTAGAGACACTGTTAACACACTCGCTCTGCTTTTTCTTTGGGAGTAAGAAAACATTCCTTGGGCCTCTTTGAAGATACAGTAAATGTTGCAATGTTTTCCTTCGATAGCAACCTGCGCTGCAGACAATTTTTCGATTCAGATTCTCCACTCTGAAACTCATCATTGAGCTTTAAGGCCTGCCCCATTTGGCTTGGCTTTTTTCTGTCGAAGCGATGGCTGAGTTTGCTGAAGCGATTCGCTAAGGACATCTGTAGTTATAGCCCAAAGCCAAATCGTATGTTTTAGTAATTCATAATGCGGCAATGTACCTCGCAAAGTCTCAGTGACACTCTATTATCTGAGGCCTTCTCAAATTGAGAACCAGCATGTAATGACAACTGATTATACGCACAGCGAAGGGCAAAGTCCTGACCAGTTGCAAGGTATTAGTGCGATTTGTTTCCTCTACTGAGACACGATAACTCTGGTTTGATATATGGATGTGATGATGTGACCGGGAGGTCATCACGACTCCTTCGGAATACTGCGTCCTTGATGGGAAGCGACGAGACATCTTGACGTGTCGTTGAATCTTCCAATGTTCTCACAATTCAGATTGAGTCTGCATATGGGTTGTGCATAATTTCGTTTCCGTATGGTTCGGGGCACGTCCTCCATACATCTTCTCGTACTCGTCCGCAGTGCCGGTTCCGAGAGCTGTGCATTTCGATGCCCAAAACGCGCGCCACAAGCGCGTAAACGCCCGACGAAATTGAGCGCGTCGAGCACGAGATCGCGTCGCAGCCGTGCGAAGCGAGTAGATGATAATCTATATATTCTCTATCTACCGTAAAAGCGATCCTGTCGACGAAAGCTTCATGTATATACGATAAGAAGGCAATCTGTACGTTTGTAAGCACTTCAAGCGATGCGGCCACGTCTCGAAATTCAGCCGCAGCCATAGCGTAGCAAGGCCACAAGTCGCCACACACGCCCGTCCCCCAGGAGAAAAAGACTGCTTTCGTGCCGCTTGGTGAAGCCTTGTGCCGCTTTGCTGCCCATTATCCCGCTTCAATGCCATGCTAGCGGTAACTATAGAGACAGACATGTTGATGCGATGTAAAAAGTGACGCTTTCTTGACATAGCAATCTGAAGTGTGGACGCCACAGAGCCAAAGGCGGAATAAGCGCGCTTGAGGCGGCACTGAAAGCGGCGATTTACCCACGCCTCTCAGACACAGGCTCCGCGCGGTAATCGTCGACCTACTTTGACTGAGCCATGGCCGGCTGGCCCATCGATCCATCGTACGCATGCTATGAGTCCGTCGACAACTGTGTCTCCCTTAATCCTGTAGTTGTGCTGCAATACTGGACCAAATCGTCTTGATGGCGGTACGCCGAGTCCAATCCTCGATCGATCCGAGACAATCTATCCACCAAAACTGCAGCGGCACGAAAGAGAGATAGCTAACGCTGTCGTGCAAGTGTTTCCATCTATGTAACTGATATCCTCAATCCGATCAAAACAGTCTACGTCTAATGAATTACATCGCAGCTCAGCCTGGGAGTTCATCGAGTCAGAGCACCAGTACCTCAGACAGCTTGTGTCGCACCGTGGGCCATGCGAATGACCGGAGGCGATGCCGTCTCCCTGATTGGACTACTTCCGCAATGCTGCCGACGTGTTGCTTGGCTGGACCTTGCTGGACGAGAGCGAGGGACCGGTGACTGGCTTCTGTTGACCAGCAAAGCACAGTGAACTCGGTGAGTATTCGTACAAACATTGCACGGCTATGTGCAGAACTCACCGAGAAGCATTTAGGCCACTGTTCTGGTGTCTGCCTCAAAGGTTTCGTGACCGACGGTGCCCTGGAGGTCTGCAAAAATGAAGGTACACGTCCGGCGTTATCTGGCATATTAATAGTCCCCGGTTGTCTGGTGATGACGACCTTCCCATCTTCTTCATGACAGTCCCAATTGCCAAAGAGTATGGTGTCAAAGCTCTCACGTGGGTGGACAGGCTGCGGCATCATCAATGGGATGGCGTGCGGGCCTTTGGTGTATATTTTTGCATGGCCAAACTTGTCCTTGAATATGCTTTCATATGTCTGCAAAGGAACTGGTCATGCTACTACACAATCATGTACAATGGCCATAGAACTCACCACGGTCCAATAAGACACAAAATTGCCGTCATCATCCGTCCGCTTCACCCATCTCGACCACCCCTCTCCCAGGTACACGCCCTCAGTGGGCATGACCCAGGGAGATGAGGGACGACTGCCGGAATCATCCCAATCCTTGAGGTCAACAGTGAGTGCACAGGACAATACGGGCATTGATAGGTTGGCTGACGCACCGATTCGTCACTCATGCTCGTATCGTTTTGTGCTCTCATGAAGTCCATCGTCTGCTGGTAGTCATCCGCCGAGGCTGGGTCATCTCCCCAATCGGACCATTCGCTGGGGGATACAGCTTGCATATGCACATCTTCTCGAGGGTCCACTTGAAGGGCACTCTCTTCATCGTTCGGGGGAGGAGTGATCATGATGATATGGCGGTCAAAGAAGAACGAGTGGCAAGTGACCAGACAACAAAGGCGAACAATGAGAAGACAGCACACAGACTCAGATTCTATGCTCAGGGACTTTATCGCGCAAGCGTGCAGAAGAGCCGATGGGGGTGTTGAACAGAACAAACGGGTCGAGTATGGCGGCCTTAAATAGCCGTGGCCACAGTCGAGGTTCAACATGAGCCAAACAATGTGGCCTGAACACGTTGTTCACTTACGGCCAGACGTCTGTGGCGGCAGGCTCCACTCGCTTAGGGATACCTCCGGTCAAATATTATTCGGAGGCAATGGGCCATGTTGTGCATACATGGTACATTCATTTATTCCGGCCCGAATACTTAAGATATTGAATGTTGCTGCCTAGCGATTGGATTTCATGGCCGATACTTTCGCACTCCGGCCACGCTCAAGCATGTAGCCTGTCAAGGTCGTTCGCATTTTTTGCTTGGTCACTGACGTCTGGCCCTAGCGTGGATGGCGCACGTAGTCTCACCTCGCTTCTACTTGGGCCTAAGCCCCCTCGAGCCCTCCTGCTTATTACGGACGGCAAGAGTGTGAAGGGGAGTGTGAGTAGCCCGACGGCAGGCGAGTTTATGTAGAGAAAAATCCCAAGAGCCGCACGATATTACTTTAACGCTTGTGAGGAAAGTCTGCACAATGCGATGTCTCGTATGGGGGAGCACGTAACTCCCAATGTATCTAGTATCAAATTATTCTCCTGTGGCCCGAAGCGTGCGAGTGAAGGCGTTCGACTGCAAGTGGCCCAGACGCCACAGACGCGTTAGCGCCCAAAGACAACATGTTCGCGTCGCGCCTGAGCATTGCGTACCTGACCCTCGCCACAGCCATCGAACTTTCTCCTCGGACTGTCACCGTGCCACTCCATGCTAAAAGATTTTATGACTTGTTTCTGGGAAGCTATCAGGTAAAATTGCAGTCCGCGAAATGGTCCGCTATCGCCGACACCACTCGTCAGTTGTGTTTGATCGGCGAACTTGCAATATCGCATCCCACCGCTTTTCGAGTACGTGATAAAGCAGGTTGTAATAGGGGGATGGAGGATGAGGCGTGATCGGCCATTTGAACAACGACAGCAGGATGGTGAGCTTCTCCACTAACGTGGATCGTGTGCCGCGTACTGATTCTGCACCGCTGAAAACGGCACATCCGCTCCATGAAGTTTGCTCAGCTTCAACGGCATCACACCAGCTTATTTGAGTGCTATTACCACCTGTGGCGCTCATAGTATGGGGCAAACTGTGCAATGGCCGCCGAAGTCGATGTTCAATCGCAGTCTGTTCTGGTTCGGGCAAGAACGTACGGCCGGCATCTAGCTCATTATTCTATTTTCTCCCTCTCAACGTGATTATTCTATGTTCTGGTGAAGGAATACGTGTGAGTACGTCACTGCATCTTCCAATGGCGGTAATTTGTGTCGGTAATGCGGAAGTTCATAAACGGTTAAGAGGCAACCACCAAAACTTATTCCTATCTCACAGCTCACCCCACCTCTTGACATACACGGGGAACGGTCGTCATCAGGGCTGATTTTATCGTAATAGTTCGCATTCGGCGCTCTCGAAGAAATGAGCAAACGTGTGTACGTGCGAGCGCCTTAACCCAGAACTTCACATACAAGTAAGACACTGTCTTCTCTTCACTATGCCGTTGAATCCCCTCTTCATCTCGTACATCGTCGCGTGTGCGGGCGTAGAGCTGGAACGATGTTGTCGACTCAAGAACTCGGCTTTCATGCAAACGTTTGTAGGGCGACCATCATGTTCAAGCTAGGTCCAAGATTAAATAATGGAAATGTCCGTCGTCTCCCAAGCCAAATGGAGTTCGATAGGTAGAGGGGAAAGCCGGTCGTGCTAGCGCTACTATAGATAATGAAAAGCTCGAGGTACTACACATTACGACACATCAATAGCGGCAAAGAATAGCTCGAAAACTGAGACTAACAAATCACAGAGACGAGCCAGCATTTCATGAAAAATCACGTTTAGGGGAAGGAGAGCGTGATTTGCACAAATAAACGGGACGCGAAGAAAACAGTTAGTTACTAGGAGAAAGACAATGGCCGAGAACAACGGTTGCAGAATATACTCGTTTGGAAAAACAAAACTTAGGGAGTCATCGTTCTACATTAGTTATTCGTTCGAATTCTATGGCAAGCAGAGAGGTTCGCTTACTACACGTAGCTTGGATATCGCAAGGCTATAACTTATTACGCTATCCTGGGATTGCCGTTATCGTCCAGACCTAAAACGAACGTTCATTATAACCCCATGTCAAATACAAGTTAACGTACCCAAGGTCGGATTGGATAATATCCACAAAAGTCTACTGATTTTACTCATCGTATGCAGATTGGAACTGGACGGCCAGCCCAAGTGCTGCGCGACGGCGGCGGTGAACTGGACGCTCGAAGACATAGTATAGCTGGCGAATGATTCTGGCAGTAATCCTACTGCTCCGAAGTCAAAGAGGCACGTCCTCCCTTCGACATCGACGCCGAAGTTGCTCTCGTCCATGTCGGACTGCGTAAAGACCAGCCGCTCATTGCAAAGGCTGACGAGCGCTACTGGCGCGGACCTGGACGGAAGCCTCGTAATAGCCTAGCCCAAGTCATATGTTAGCGGATCGCGAACACTTAAGAAAATACAAGCACAATGCACCTTATTCAAGTACCGCTCGATAGCCTGGATGCTTGAGAAAGACAGAGGCGCCTTGTAGTTCTTGAATAGATGATGGCGCGCGCGACCGCTTCCTAGAGGGCCAATCCGAACACGGTCGGGAGGAGGAGTTGGAAGATCACGAAGCCACTGGATTGCCAGTGCCACCCTTTGGGAGAGGTCCGGGACTGGAGTGGGTGTAAACTTGATGTTCTCCATAACCATGTACGCCATCTGATCGTCACGGTGGAAGAATTGAATGACCTCGGGAACGCGTGGCGCGCTCATGTTGCTCTTTGCACACTGGAAGACGTACTTCTGCGTCTCAAATTCAGGGTACAGAGACTGGTAACTGTCGAATTTAACGAAGAATCCGTCGATGACGAGGCAACGTCTGTAACCATTCTCCCTCCAATGAGAGCGCTCATGTTCGGCGCAAGCGTGGATGATAGCGGCCTCGAAGGCGGCTGCGTCACCGGGCGTGGACGCCATTGCTGTGTTCCTTGGATTTAAGCAAGGGTAAGGAAGAGCAATATAAGGAAGGATACGTACGAAGATAAAAGATAATGGGCTATAAGGGAGAATACTAGGTTGAAAACAGAACACAGACGCAATGCTTTGGATGAAGACGCTTGAGTACTTAAAGGTTTGGAAGAGCGACAAAAGGATACGTACGAGGATGAAAGTCAAAGGAGAAGTTACTAACGGTCGAGAGGAGACGAAAGACGAAAGTCTATGCGCAGAGACTTTGTCGTGCAGGCGCGTGGAAGAGCCGATGGGGGTTGTTGGACAAGCGGCTCGAGTATGGCCGCGTTAAATAGCCGTGGCCGCAGTCGAGGTTCAACATGAGCCAAACAGCGTGGCCTGCACACTCGCGCCCACATGTCTGTGGCGGCGGGCTCCACTCACTCAGGGATGCCTCCGGTCAAAATATTCGGGAAAGGCAATGGGTCATATTACGCATGCATGGTACATTTATTTATTCTGGCCTGAATACTCGAGATATTGAATGTTGCTGCCTGAGTGACTGGACTTTATGGCCGATGTTCTAGGTCACACTCCGGCCCCCACTGTCAAGCATTTAGTCTGTCAAGCTCGTCCACACATTTTTTCCTTGGTCACTGACGTCTGACCTTAGGTGGCACGCGTAGTCTCACCTCGCTTCTACTTGGCTCACATCCTTCTCGAGCCCTCCTGCGCTTATCACGGACGACAAGGCTGTGAAGAGATGTGTGAGTAGCCCAGCGACGGTAGCCGAGTTCATTTAGAGAACAATATGATATTGCGTTAACGCTTGTGAGGAAAGGCAGCACAATTATGATGTCTCGTATGGGGGAGCAAATAACTCCCAATATACGTAGCATTAAGTTATTCTCCCATGGCTCGAAGCGTGCGGGTGGACGCATTCGACTGTAAGTGGCCGAGACGCCACAGACGCGTTAGCGCCCAAAGACAACGTGTTCGCGACGCGCCTGAGCATTGCGTACCTAACCCTCGCCACAGTCACCGAATTTTCTCCTCGGACTATCACCGTGCCACTCCGTGCTGAACGATTTTATGACTTGTTTCTGGGAAGCTACCTGGAAAAATTGCAGTTTGCGAAATGGTCGACCACCGCCTACGCCACTCTTCAGTTGGGTTTAATTAGGTTTGATGCCTTTGAGTGGCGAATTTGCAATATCGCGTCCTATCGTTTTTCGAGTAGGTGCTAACCTTACCTAACTAGCTGCAGCCACATCGCCCTGACAAGGGTGTTAAGGCTGGCTGTGTGCCAGAGGTCGGCATCGAATGCGAAGTCAACACTAAGAGACCCGACATTAGTAAGACAAAGGATGAGAAACAACAAGCTGGTGAGTCATTCAAATGGCAATTTCGTACCAACATCGGGGCTCACCACGTCGAAATCACGTTCCGTACGTTCCATGTCAGTCGGACACCTTTATTCCTCACACCGCCCAGGATGCGGTATTCACTCGATTGAACGACACTGTTTGCGCCAACGTGGAGGCTGATAATGGTCTTATTGTAAGCAAGAGATGGGCCATCGACGGCTACATATACCGTACTCACCATACACAACAGAAACACGGTAGCGGTCACATTATGACTCTCGAACCACAGATGGAGCATCAGCAGGAGGATTGGCCACGAAATCGATCGCCAGCATCAAGGATGGGCGTGGCTATGGGCAGCTCGAGGAGAATCCACTTGCACAAGACGGGGCGGCACCGGTCAAGGACGCCATGCTATCGGTGAGCAGCACTTCGTATGCGACAGATGCTGCGAGCGAGAATGGCTGATCTATGTTGGCAGGGCGTTGTCGATCACACATCTGACACTGTCAATGGCGAACCAGGGGAGAAGGCCGGCACGGATGAAACCTCCAGCATCGACTCGGATGGATCTTCTATTCTCTCCACTCCGATGTCTGTATCGGCGGGTTTGCCATACATCCATGGGGACCCAGACATGGTGGCAGGACAGGCGAACGTAGCGGTTTCCTCGCAGCCAATGCTAGCATCGGTGGATTCCCGTCTGCCGCCGGTTGTAGCAAACCGTGAACACAACGGCTACACCGTTTGAGAGGATGAGCACGTACACCAGGGTGTCGACACTGCCCACGCTCACCAGGCCACGCAGAATGTCACCGGTGGGGTTGAACTTTTACAAGGAGTACTTCAGTTACCTGCAGTCGGAGAAGCCGTTTGCAATGCAGCAGACCCCGAGGAGGCTTGCTGAGATGAGGGAGGCTCGTACGGCAAGGAGGGGAGCAAGAGAACTGGAAAGGCGTGCTCGACATGTGCCGGCGGACGACCTTCGGGAAGATGATGATGAGGCTCAGCTACGGGGGGAGTTCGAGCCGGCAGTCTCGGACGAGTTGACCAATGAGCGCGAACCTCAACGTCGCGCGGCACAAGCTATGGCGGGATCGGGAGAGGAGCACCAGACGATGATGATGGAACAACTGGCGCACGTCGAGGCCACGACGACGGGATTGGTAGTGCGGTCCGAGGGCGAGCTCGAGCTGCTGTCCTCGGAGGCCCAGGTTCAGATTGCCGCCATGTCGAGTTCCCTGCGCGTCGCAGACGACATTCAGATGCCGGCAGATGAAAATGGCCTTACGAAGCAAGGAAAGGATCACAAAGATGAATGAAGGGTTGTCACGAGAGCGAGAGATTGATGGTGGCAGGCGATGTGAAGAGAGGGAGATAAGGGGTCTGCACAAATTTGTCTCAGGGTTTCCTAGGAGAGACCGTATTCAACTACGCTATCTCGTTCATAATCATGAATAAGCTCACAATGTATATAACGTCTGATTTACATCCCATTGCTTTTGGAGCTTACGTGGGACGCGTTCGAACGTGAGTGGTGCGAGAGCCACAGACGCGTTACCGCCTGGCAAAAACGTGTTTGCGTCGCGCCTGCATGCGTTCTTTCTCCTTCGCCTTTGCCCAACAGAACACACTGCTCCAGAGACTTCATGATGCTCTCCTCCATGCTATATGGACTGCATGCATTATTCTTTAGAAACCGCCTGGAGTGCGTGACAATTTTTGACGAATTTGTCTGCCATATTCGACGCCACTCGCCACATGAGATTGCAATGGCGAATGGTGGCATTGCAGCAGACACTCCGCACTCCGCGAGCGACGAATATAAGCGCCCGTACTTCAACCGCGTCGACGCGTCTTGCCCTCCCTCTTCACGCTTGTCCCTCGACCACGAGCAGTGCCTTTTGTCAATCGTCCGATTCACCTTCGAACATCTGTATGGGTTATCGCTCCCTGTGCGCATAAGATAGCTTACTTACCTTTGATCCTGCCAGATCTGTCATCGCGCATTTTCATCATTCGGGGCCACTCGACATACTTCCACCATGTTGCTCTCCTTTCTACGGCGCATCAGCGCAGCTTTCAAGAAGAGACTCTTGCACAGCGTACAGCCACATCGCTCTGACACAGAGGGTAAGGCTGGCTGTGTGGGAGAGGTCGGCATCGAATGCGAAGTCGCACCTAGGAACCTCGACATAGACACGACCAAGAAGGAGAACGACAAGCTGGTAAGTCATTCAACCGCCATTTTCGTATCAATGTCAGGGCTCACCGAGTCGGAACCGTGTCTCGTATGTTCCATGTCAGTTGAACACCTCCATCTTTCACGCCTGCCACGATGTGGCAGCGACCGTCTTGAACGGTACTGTTTGTGCCAACCCGGCGGCTATTGACGGTTCTATTGTAAGCAAGGGATGGGCCATCGACGACCACAAGTACCATACTCATTGTATATACAGACACACGGTAGCTACTCCACGACTCTGGTAGCCGTTGACGGAGCATCGCGCGGAGGGCTGACCACGGAATCGACCACCTGTGCCGCGGATCGGTATACGTATGGACAGTTCCAGGAGAATGCACTTGTGCAACACGGGGCGGCACAGATCATGGACGACATACCATCGGTGAGCAGTGTTTCGTGCACGATAGACATTGCAGTGACGATGGCTGATCTACTTCGGCAGGGAACCATCGATCGTACATATGGCACTGTCAACGACGGTTCAGCGATGAATGGAGCCACGGATGACACCTCTAGTATAAGCTCGAACGAATCTTCTCCTGCCTGGACTCCGACGTCCGTGTTGGCGGATCTCCCGTACATCCCGGCGGGCTCAAACGTGGAGAGGCAAAATGCAGGCATAACGGCTGTGCAACAGCCAACGCTAGCATCGATGGATTTCGGTCCGCCGGCGAGTGTGGTACGCCGTAGAAACAATGGCAACGCGGTTGGGACGACGAACACGTACACCGGGGTGTCAACCTTGCCCACATTCACGAGGTCACGCAGAATGTCACCGGCGGAGCTGAACTTCTACAATGAATACTTCAGTTATCTGCAGTCGGAGAAGCCCTTCGCCATGCAGCGGGCCCCCAGAAGGCATGCTGCGACGAGGGCGGCTCGTACAACGATGACGGAGCAGCTTGCGCATATCGAGGCCGTGACGACGAGGTTGGCCATGCAGTCCGAAAGCGAGCTCGAGCTGGTGTCTCCGGAGGTCGGGGTTTAGGCTGCCGCCACGTCGAGTTTCCTGCGCATCGTATACGGAAACCCGATGCAGGCGGACGCAAATGGTCTAATGGAGCAACCAGAGGAATATAGAGGCGGGTGGAGGGTCTTCAAGAGAGCGAGAGGTTGATGGTGGCAGGCTATGCGAAGAGAACGAAATATGGAGACTGCACGGAGTTCTGTTAGTGCTTTCTAGGAGAGACCGTATTCAACTACGCTGTCTCGTTTTGTAATCATGAATCGACTTACAATGTATATAACATGTTGTTATCGTCCCAATTTTTTGGAGCCTGCATCGGACGCATTCGGACGCGAGCGGCGCGACAGCCACAGACGCGTTAGCGCCTGATAGAAAGGCGTGTGTGCCGCGCCTGCACGCTTTCTGTCTGCTTCGTCCTTGCCCAGCAAAACATTATCGTCCAGAGACTCCATGACGCTATCCTCCGTGCTATGCGCACTGCACACATTATTTTCGAGGAGCAGCCCAGCGTCCGTGACAACGTTTGCCGAACTTGTCTGCCACAGGCGACGCCACTCGCCACATGAGATTGCAACGGCGAATGATGGCCTTATACTGCCGTAGCTGACCGATTATCATGCGGTTCTATGCGCGTCGGCGTAGACGCAGTAGGTGTGCGATGCGCCTGACATCGTTTCTACAGTGGGTTCATCGCGGTGAGCTTTTTCATCTATGCCACTCGGAATCCGTGCACTGACCTTGCCTCGCTGGAATTTCCGCTATTATAAAATTCAACTCCGGAAAATCTCATCATATTATTATTTTTTGGTAGAACTGCCTGTAGCGTTCGTGGGGGCCCACAGTTAAAGATGTCCGACATCAACGCACCAGTGGCAGACTCTCTGCCAGTTCAGCTACGACATCCGTACGTGATATACGTCCGTTACTTCCCGCTTCGACCGTATGATGACCTGATAGGATGGTAACGAAGTGCGAGTGGGTAGGTTTCTACGTCAATAAACTGGTGGCTCACATTCGTATGAACATGCAGTCCCTTGGTGCCACTCCCCACTCGTACAAGGCATCACTCGTGTATATGAACCATTGCAGCTCGTCGTACGGACAATTCCCACGAAGTATCTTCCGATGATCGCCATCTATATTCGTGAGTCAATTCAGCGCGATTTTCACAATCAGAATGCACTACGTATGAAGACCAACTTATATCGTCCTATAGGTACTCGTTTTTTCCTTCGGGATGCGTATGTGAACCATGCAACATGCTGCACGTCTGCAAGATGCGAGGCCATTGCCGGGGCGGGGAATCCTTTCCAATCTAGTCCGTCGGCACGACGTCGATGGAATGTCTACCGACTTCAGTCGCTGGAATTTCAGACAAGAGAGCTTCTATGTCCTCGTCATGCGCAGGGCCTGTTTTCCGCAGACGATCTTGGTGATGATGTTCGCGTTTCGCCAGGAAGAATAGCGAGTCGATGTGGCCGGCATGAGCGACTAGATGGCCTTCGCCGTCGAGGATTACAACGACCTTGAATAGATGTCAATGATCCTGCAATGGCGATGGTGAAAAGCGAGCGGTTGAGCGGCCAGCTTCGGAACAGGCAGATTACTGTCGAGATACGCGCGGCAATTACCCGATTGAGAGACGTCGGGCCTGGCGGTGTGGCATTGTGCGCCACAGGCGCGCTTGAGTGGCGTCTCAAAGATTCATCACTTTATTCATTGCGCACATATCGCGCTCAATTTCTGTAAGTTCTGCAACGATAGCCAATGTTACATGGGCATTATGCATTACTCATATCGATACACACAGGACTTGATTCTGTTGCGCATGACAGTGAAATGGGAGATGGGAGCTCTTGTCATTGGTTAAATTCCATGATTTATCGGACTCGTCCCTCCCCCATTTCCACCTCTCCCGACAAGTATTTGTCCTCGACCAACGAAGGAATCATTCGTGTCTCACCCGCTTCCTTCTACAGCACCTCTATCAATGATCGCTTCCTCGTGAGTGTATAGCAGTTTATCTATCCGACAGCCACGTTGAAGGAAACTGTGATCCAGGATTCGATGGGTACGGAGCGTATTACAAAGGAACCAACAGTCTGAGGGCCGATGAACAGCCTTCCCGAATGGGCCGCCGAGACTATGGTATTGCGTTCTTTTATTCTGATGGCGTTCATAAGGCGGCTACAAAGAAAGCCAGGTTGAGTCGAGACAATGTATTGGGTGTGCCGCATGTTCGTGGCATTGTGCGCTTGGCTCTGAATCACGAAACTTTTGATACATGATGTGCGATATATATAATATAAATATGTCAGCATCCTTGATATCCCTCCGCTGGCAATAACGTGCTCGAACACCACTACTCATTATGAGCGATCGCAGTATTGAAGGCATGCGTCATGATCTTGCCGCCGCTCTGCTACACCTGGCAAATTGAGAGACCTGAGGCCTGCCTGAGGAGTCGGGACATTCGCATTACAAAATAAAGCAATACTTTCACAGTACAATCCTTGCAGTCATTTCCGCTTTAGTTGCTCTCCACTTCGTAGGCATCGCCTCAAATTTTGCGAAGCCCCTCTTAAGCCTTCCCGTACTAGGTTGATGAGTGCGGCTGTGTTAATCCTTGCGAGGAAAAGACATTCGGCTCTTTATCATCCATTGTGCTGCTAAGACTGCATCACTGAAGGTGTTTCAGTGGTATTAGCATCGAGAACAAGATGCTGCGCGAAGACGCACACGTCTAGGTTGTGTCTAAGAGCGATTCTCCGGGCTGATGCTCATCGTGATTCGTGAAGCAGTGTGTGGCACTGTATGCAGAGCGTGTCTTCAGGTGAATGGACTGTCCAGCGGGCGAAAGTTGGCCTGAAATCGACGTGTTCGCTAAAGTGTCAAAGTCGTTGAACTACTAGTGACAGTTGACGTATAGCAAGACCCTGCTTTGAATAACGAGATGCAGCAACAGGCAGCAACCGGCCACAAGTTCAGCCACAGCTGTATAGGGCGCGGTCTCACGGGCCACGCGTCGACCATACCGCGAACAGAGGCGGCGGCGGACGTGTTTCAGACTCTTTCCGTTTGTCATGGCAGCTGCTCCGTCGAGTGTCTCAGATTCGTCGTTCCGACTTCTGGTGACTCGGTTTAGGCTATCAGAATCATTCGAGTGGCCCTGTCGACTCTGATCTGGCCAGATCCATTCAATCCATTCACTTCATAATGCGACCATCGCGCACAGAAACGAAGAGATTCTATAACGGGAGACACAAAGATCAATGGCGTCGTATGCATACCCCTACGTACCATCGTTCTCGACATGCTCTGGCCGTCTCACACAGCCCGGAGACGAATGCTCGCGAACGACGTCCCGCAGTAGTATTCGAGGCTTAGAAAAGCATGGGATCGGCCGCAGTGTCATGCGTAGATACTGGTGCCTCCTTCAAACGAGCCGCAGCAGCCATGCAGTAAATGTCCTGCGTGGTTCCGGTGTCAGCGCAGATACCCTGCATCACCTTTGGCGAGGTCTGTAGGAAAGGATAATGTCATGTGGTGAGCATTTGTCGAGTTTCGAAGCAGCATGTGGGACTCACCACAGTTCTTTGCCTCTTCATAGGCCTCGGTCCGACAGGGGCCTGCCTCACTCGTTCGGTACTGGACGCGGTCGCTCGCGGAGCCCTTGATAATCTTCCGAGGTCAGCATCGCTCGATCCGAATGTTTCCGCTTCCTGTGCTGGCATCTGCTCAGTGATAACAATTTGGCCATTCACTTCATGACAGCTCCATAGCCCCTTCCGTAAAGTATGGGATGACTCAGGTGGCGGGATCGGCTGAGGCATCGTCAGCCGAACGTTGTGGGGGCCGTCCATGTAGGTCATAGGATTACCGGACCTGCCCATGAAGACCCTCGTTCTGTGCAGCTGGGAGGATATGAATTAATCGACTATGCAAGAATCATATGCGCCACAGGAACTCACCACGAACCACTTGCTCACATAGTTTCCATCACTGTCAGTCCGGCTCTTCCAGTCCGAGAGCCTCTCCTCGAAACTTGAAGGCCAGTTTGGATCGTAGAATGGCCACAGAGGGCGGTGGTCCCCGTCGACCGAACCCTGTACGCGTTGGTAAGTGCACAGAATAAAACGGACACTGATTGGCGAGCTGACGTACGGAATCGCTGTCCGTGAATGTTTTATTTTGGGCATTTGCAAAGGCGTCCGCATCGAATTCTTGCTCATCGTCGAACCACGAGTCCGACTCGTCGCTCCACTCGGTGGGGGATGCCACGACCGTGCGGTGATCGTCTTCCGGATTCACCAACGTGGTATTCCAGTCGCATTCCATGGGGCGGGTGGCCATGGCTCAGTGGTACGCGCAATTGATAGAAAGGCTAGTGGCTCGAGAGCGAAAGTTCTGCGTGGCGCAGGAAGTGGCCGAGCAGGTGAAGATTACAAAAAGAGCTGGGGTGCAGCCGCATTTATAGTCGTGTCGGAGGTCGAAGTGCCACTCGAATTAAACAACGCGAGTCGAACATGTTGTAGCGGGCGCCAGCGCGTCTGTGGCGGTGGCCACACTTGCTTATGGATGCATCGCCTCGGGAGGCCTGGTAAGACTCTAGTCGGTTATATGTACATTGTGAGTGATTTAATGCTAATCGCTACTGAGATAATGTAGTTGAATACGATATCCTAGAGGACATCTTCCGGCCAGACAACAAAGCCCCTCTCCTCTTCCGGTTTCAAATGGCCAGTCAAAACCAATGGCCATCCTCTTCGTAGCGGTACTTCTCATCTTCACTCTGGACATGGTCTTCCAGCACCATCTCCATCAACGGTGGTCGCGGTGAAATCCTCCCCGCCTTTTCCTCTACCTCCTTCCGCCAGGCTCTCCAGGCGTCCGTCTGCTTTTCCCAAATTGCAAAGCTCATGAGATCAAGGGCGCAGTGTGCCTTCGCGGCCTCTTTGATGACTCCCATGCGCAGACGGAATGCTTTGTCTTGCTCCTCGCGCCGCTTGAGACGGGCCATTCGCCGAGCGCGGTACTCTTCCAGAGCCTTGAGGGACCGCTTCTGGCGAGTCTTGGAAGCATTCGACTCGCTGGCCTCGTTGCGTGCTGTGGCCTCAATCTTGCCCTCCTGATCCATGCTGAGCTCCCACTGTTGCTGATAAATCATTTAAAACCCACTCACCAGTAATCCATCCACTTCGGAGTCTTCTGCAAGATGTTCGGCCTTACCCACGTGCATGTGCAGCTGCTCGAATAAGGCAGCCATGTACGCCCGCCACGCCGTGTCTTCGTCGATCCACGGACACGAAGCCATCAATGCCTCCGTCGCCAGCTGGGAGACGGCCTCTTCCATCATCTCATCATCGTCTGCGGTCATCTTCATCTTCGTCTCCGGAGTCGTGTCCATCCCACCCTCCTGTCCGTGTCGCTGCGACAAATGCTCCTGGGCCCCATCGTCGCGGTGAGCTTCGTTGTATTCGCCCAGCCACGTGGCAATCTCTCCCGCGAACGCTTTCACAGCTGTAGGCTGTTCCTTCGATGAGACGGGTGTTTCCTGCAGAGGTGGGGCCAGCAGACGGTCAGGAATTGTGGCGTCACAATGTCTGATCTTTGTGTCACGGTCCAGGTGCGTGGCCGGGAAGCTGAACAGAGGGGAGAGCGGCGTAGAGGGGAGACCTGACTCGTCGGAGTCAGTGTTGCAGTCGTCCGAGGTGCTGTGCGTCTCAACCGGGCCGTTGTTGCCGATGTTGCCCTTAGTGATGCCATGCTCCTTCAAGACGTGGGTTAGTCATTATGATACCTCGAGGCGAAGAGCGCGAGTGTGTCGAACGTGCCACTCACCGACGACTTGATGGAAAACCTTTCCGCCATTGCATACTGCTCATTGTCATCTTCCTCAACATGAACATCGTGGTTCCAGCCGTCGATGTGGGAAAGAGAGGCTGCAACTGAACCAACAAGCGAGAGTTCCTCAGCGGATTGCAGGCACCCCTCGATGCCGTAGCCGTAACGCTGCGACGTAATGAGTCCATATCTCTGCAGTCATCAATGGTCCCCAACTTACAATAGGCACGTGTTTGAAGCTACCATCCTTGTCCTCAGCCGCAATGGCCATGGTCGGTGCGCGACGGTCCAGGTTGGTGAGGATCAACTGTGGCGTTCGCAAGAATCGAGTGAGCGTCAATGATCGGTGAGCACACAATTTGTCACGAATGTATGGCTGGTTGACTTACTAGTTCATCGTCCTCATTGTCGTTCGTGTTAAATTGTGATCTCACAGCTGTAATCTGAGAGTCGATGCAGCCGAGCCTCTGCGAAGCAGTGGCTATAATCGGAGCACTATGCCGTCCGAATTTTGGTCGAATTTTCTTCTTCATGGCCACGCCGGCCCTTCGTATGGCCTTCAGGAAAAGAGTGAACATCGTCGCGAAGTAGGCCGAATTGTAACGTCGGTGAGATGCGAGAAAGGGATGAGTTAGGTTGAGAAGGCAGGTAGCTTTTGTGAGCGTGTATAGATGTATGCAGGTAGTGTCCAAAGGACGAATGTGTCAACGGTGAAGGGCACTCGTGGTGGTCGAGGGGCAAGTGCGATAACAAAGGCGACGCGACGGAGTGGCACATTTTGTAGGGGGCGCTTATTGTGCCTCGTGGCTGGTGGCAATGGCCCGAGCAACCCATCCAACTCCGATTCTCTTGGAACCCAACGCCGCACAGGGAAGTGGCCTTGATTTGCCTGTTCCTCCTGTCAGTGACTTCCGTGAAATGTGGTACTTGTTTGAGCAGGCGGTGCGTCCACACTTCAGGTTCTCCTTAGGGTCCGACCGGACTATGAGTGGACACTGACACCCTTCCAAAGGATAACCTCCTACGAACAAAGGTGGGTTGTTAATGTTGCGTGGGATGGTACCAGTGTATATAAGAGCTGGGGCCTATATCATAATACATCGTCATGTCGTTTTCCGCCATACCAGTGATGATGACACTGGAGTCGAATCGTCGCCGCTTACACATAACTGCATCGAGTATTCCACGCATACGTGCCCTCATTATCGCATGCACATCATCTGCTCGCTACCTTATTACTGATCCTCGTCGTCTGAGACTATGTACGTCTACGTAAACTCTGCTTTTTCTCGGATCGGAAGGTTGTTCTTCGGCCTCTTTGGAGATAAATATCGTATGTCTTCCTTCAATAGCAAATTGTGCTGCATAGAATTTTCTGAATCAAGTCCTTACACTGTGAAACCAATGACTGAGTTCTGAAGCTGCATCCTTTGGCTTGGCTCCTCTCTATCGAAGTAGTGGAACTTGCAAAAGTGATTTGCTAGTACCGTTGTAGCTTTATAGCCTAAAGACAAGTGCTCTGGAAGTGCATTTTATGGTACGGAAAAGTGCCTCGCCGAGTTGCAATGACATTCTTTCTAGAGTCTTCTCAGTTTGAGAACCAGCACGTAATGACAAATGATTATATGCACTGCGAAGGGCAAAGTTGTGACCAGTTGCAAGGTATTAGTGTGACTCATTTCCTCTATTGAGACATGATAACTCTGGCTTGATATATGGACGTGATGATGTGAGGAGGTCATCACGACTCCTGGATACTGCGTCCTTGAGGGGAAGCGACGAGACATCTTGATGTGTCATTAAATCTTCCAATGTTCTCACAATTCACATCGAGTCTGCATATGGGTTGTGCATAATTTCATTTCCGTTCAATCCGGGACACGTCCTCTATACATCTTCTCGTACTTGTCCGGAGTGTCGGTTTCGAGAGCTGTCCATTTCGATGCCCAAAAGCGCCACAAGCGCGTAAACGCCCGACGAACTTGAGCGCGTCGAGCACGAGATCGCGTCGTAGTCGTGCGACTAAGTTAGTAATTGATAATCTATATATTCTCTATCTATCGTAAAGCCGATCCTGTCGACGAAAGCTTCATGTATATACGATTAGAATGCGATCTGTACATTTGTGAATACTTCCAGCGATGCGGCCATGCCTCGAAATTCAGCCGCAGCCACAGCCTAGCAAGGCCACAAGTCGCCACACGCCCGTCCTCAGGGGAAAAAAGCTGCTTTCGTGCTGCTTGGTGAAGCCTTGTGACGCTTTGCTGCCACTTATCCTGCTTCAATGCCATGCAGCAGTAACTAGTAGAGACACGTTGATGCGATGTAGAAGGAGATGCTTTCTTGACACAGCAATCTGAAGTGTGGATGAAAGGCGGAATAAGCGCGCTTGAGGCGGCGATTTACCCACGCCTCTCAGACGACACAGGCCCCGCGCGGTAATCGTCGACCTACTTCGACTGAGCCATGGCCGGCTGGCCCACCGATTCATTGTACGCCTGCCATGAGTCCGTCGACCACTGTGTCTCCCTGAACCCTGTAGTTGTGCTGCAATACTGGACCGGATCGTCATGATGGCGGCACGCCGAGTCCAATCCTCGATCGATCCGAGACAATCTATTCGCCAAAACTACAGCGGCACGAAAGAGAGATAGCTAACGCTGTCGTGCAAGTGTCCCCGTCCGTGTAACTCACATCCTCAATCCAATCAAAATAGTCTACGTCTAATGAATTCCATCGCAGCTCAGCTTGGGAGCTCTCGAGTCAGAGCACCAGTATCTCAGCCAGTGTCATATACCAATTGCGCCGCATGGTGGGCCACACAAATAACCGAAGGCGATGCCGTCTCTGATTGGACTACTTCTGCAATGCTGCCGATGTGTTGCTTGGCTGGACCTTGCTGGATGAGAGCGACGGACCGGTGACTGGCTTCTGTAGACCAACAAAGCACAGTGAACTCGGTGAGTATCTATACAAACATTACACAGCTGTATGCAGAACTCACTGAGAAGCATTTAGGTTTAGGCCACGCTCTTGCAGGCGTCTGCCTCAAAGGTTTCGTGACAGAGGGTGCCCTGGCGGTCTGCAAAAACGAAGGTACGCGTCCGGTCTTATCTGGCATGTTGACGGTCCCAGGTTGCCTGGTGATGACGACCTCCCCGTCTTCTTCGTGACAATCCCAATTTCCAAACAGGATGGTTTCAAAGCTCTCACGCGGGTGGACAGGCTGCGGCATCACCAATGGAATGGTGTACGGGCCTTTGGTGTATGTTTTTGCACGGCCAAACTTGTCCTTGAATATGCTTTCATATGTCTGCAAAGGAACTGTTCATGCTACCACACAATCATGTACAACGGCCATAGAACTCACCACGGTCCAATAAGCCACGAAGTTGCCCTCTTCATCCGTCCTCTTAACCCATTTTGACCATCCCTCTCCTAGGTACACGCCCTCGGTAGGCATGACCCAGGGCGACGATGGACGACTGCCGGAATCATTCCAATCCTTGAGGTCAATGGTGAGTGCACAGGACAATACGGGCACTGATGAGCTGGCTGACGCACCGACTCGCTGCTTGTGCTCGTATTGCATTGTGTTCTCATGAAGTCCATCGTCTGCTGGTAGTCATCCGCCGAGGCTGGGTCATCTCCCCAATCGGACCACTCGCTGGGGGATACAGCTTGCATATGCACATCTTCTCGAGGATCCACTTGAAGGGCATTCTCTTCGTCGTTCGGGGGAGGAGTGATCATGATGATATGGCGATCAAAGAAGAACGAGTGGCAAGTGACCAGACAACAAAGGCGAACAGTGAGAAGACAGCGGACAGACTCAAGCTCTGTGCGCAGAGACTTTGCCGTGCAGGCGTACGGAAGAACCGATGGGGGTGTTGAACAAGCGGCTCGAGTATGGCGGCCTTAAATAGATAGCCGTGGCCACAGTCGAGGTTCAACATGAGCCAAACAACGTGGCCTGAACACGTTGTTTACTAGCACCAACACGTCTGTGGCAGCGGGCTCCACTCGCTTAGGGATACCTCCGGTCAAATATTATTCGCGGGAGGCAATGGGCCATGCTGTGCATACATGGTATATTCATTTATTCTGGCCCGAATACTCAAGACATTGAATGTTGCTGCCTAGCGATTGGACTTCATGGCCGATACTTTTGCACTGCGGCCACGCTCAAGCATGTAGCCTGTCAAGCTCGTCCGCATTTTTCTTGGCCACTGACGTCTGGCCCTAGCGTGGCATGCGTAGTCTCACCTCGCTTCTACTTGGTCCACATCCTTCTCGAGCCCTCCTGTGCTTATCACGGACGACAAGGCTGTGAAGAGGTGTGTGAGTAGCCCGATGGCAGGCGAGTTCATTTAGAGAACAAATATGATATTGCGTTAACGCTTGTGAGGAAAGTCTGCACGATCACGATGTCTCATATAGGGGGAGCACGTAACTCCCAATGTGTATAGTATCAAATTATTCTCCTGTGGCCCGGAGCGTGCGATTGGACGCGTTCGACTGCAAGTGGCCCAGACGCCACAGACGCGTTAGCGCCCAAAGCCAACGTGTTCGCGTCGCGCCTGAGCATTGCGTACCTGACCCTCGCCACAGCCGCCGAATTTTCTCCTCGTACTATCACCGTGCCACTCCGTGCTGAACGATTCTCTAAATTGTTTCTAGGAAGCTACCTGATGAAACTGCAGTCCGCGAAATGGTCCGCCATCGCCGGCGCCACTCGTCAGTTGGGTTTGAGTGGCGAATTTGCAATATCGCATCCTACCGCTTTTCGAGTACGTGTTCAAGCAGGTCGTTATAGGGGGATGGAGGATGAGGCCTTGAGATATGATCGGCGATTCACACAACGACAGCAGGATGGTGAGCTTCTCCACTAATGTGGATCGTGAGCTGCGCACTGAATCTGCATCGTTGAAAAGGGTATATATCCGCTCCATGAAGTTTGTCCAGCTTCAACGGAGTCATACCAGGTTATTTGAGTGCTGCCACCGCCTGTGGCGTTCAAGTTCATGGTATGGGGCAAACTGTGCAATGGCCGCCGAAGTTGATGTTCAATCGCAGAGTCTGTTCTGGTTCGAGCAAGAACGTACGGCCGGCATCTAGCTTGTTATTCTACCTTTTCCCTCTCAACATGACCATTCTGTGAGCTGGTGAAGGAATACGTCTGAGTACGTCCCTACATCTTACAATGGTGGTAATTTATGTCAGTAATACGGAAGTTCATAAACGGTTCAGAGGCAATTACCGAAACTTATTCCTATCTCACAGCTCACCCCACCTCTTGACATACACGGGGAACGGTTGTCATCAGGGCTGATTGTATCGTAGTAGTTCGCATTCGGCGCTCTCGAAGAAATGAGCAAACATGTGTGCGTGCGAGCGCCTTCACCCAGGACTTCACATACAAGTAAGACACTGTCTTCTCTTAATTATGCCGTCGAATCCCCTCTTCATCTCATACATCATCGCGTGTGCGGGCGTAGAGCTGGAACGATGTTGTCGACTCAAGAACTCGGCTTTCATGCAAACGTTTGTAGGGCGACCATCATGTTCAAGCTAGGTCCAAGATTAAATAATGGAAATGTCCGTCGTCTCCCAAGCCAAATGGAGTTCGATAAGTAGAGGGGAAAGCCAGTCGTACTAGTGCTACTATCAATAATGAGAAGCTCGAGGTACTACATATTACGACACATCAATAGCGGCAAAGAAAAGCTCGAAAACTGAGACTAACAAATCGCAGAGACGAGCCAGCATTTCATGAAAAATCATGTTTAGGAGAAGGAGAGCATGATTTGCACAAATAAACGGGATGCGAAGAAGACAGTTAGTTATTAGGAGAAAGACAACGGCAGAGGACTCGGACAACGGTTGCAGAATATACTCGTTTGGAAAAAACAAACCCCAGGAATCATGGTTCTAGATTAGTTATTCGTGCAACTTCTATAGCAAGCAGAGAGGTTCGCTTACTACATGTAGCTTGGAGATCGCAAGGCTATACATATATCGAAACTTACTACGCTATCTGGGATTGCCGTTATCGTCCAGACCTATAACGAACGTTCATTAAAATCCCATGTCAAATACAAGTTAACGTACCCAAGGTCGGATCGAAATACATCCACAAAAATGTACTGATCCTACCCATCGTACGTAGATTGGGACTGGACGGCCAACCCAAGTGCTGCGCGACGGCGGCGGTGAACTGGACGCTCGAAGACATAGTATAGCTGGCGAATGATTCTGGCAGTAATCCTACTGCTCCGAAGTCAAAGAGGCACGTCCTCCCTTCGACATCGACGCCGAAGTTGCTCTCGTCCATGTCGGACTGCGTAAAGACCAGCCGCTCATTGCAAAGGCTGACGTGTGCTACTGGCCCGGACCTGGGCGTAACCTTCGTACTAGCCTAGCCCAAGTCATATGTTAGTGGATGGCGAACACAAGAAAATACAAGCATGGACACACTTTATTCAAGTACCGCTCGATAGCCTGGATGCTTGAGAAAGACAGAGGCGCATTGTAGTCCTTGAAAAACTTATGGCGGGCGTGACCGCTTCCTAGAGGGCCAATCCGGACACGGTCGGGAGGAGGAGTTGGAAGATCACGAAGCCACTGGATTGCCAGTGCCGCCCTTTGGGGAAGGTCCGGGACTGGAGTGGGAGTAAACTTGAGGTTCTCCATAACCATGTACGACATCTGATGGTCACGATGGAAGAATTGAATGACCTCAGGAACGTGTGGCGCACTCATGTTGCTCTTTGCACACTGGAAGACGTACGTCTGCGTCTCAAATTCAGGGTACAGAGACTCGTAATCGTCGAATTTAACGAAGAATCCATCGATGACGAGGCAACGTCTGTAGCCATTCTCCCTCCAATGAGAGCGCTCGTGTTCAGCGCAAGCACGAATGATAGCGGCCTCGAAGGCGGCTGCGTCGTTGGGGGTGGATGTCATTGCTGTGTTCCTTGGATTTAAGCAAGATTAAGGGAGAGTGGTATAAGGATGCGTACGAAGATAAAAGATAATGGGCTATAAGGAAGAGGACTAGGTTGAGAGCAGAACACAAACGCAATGCTTCGGATGAAGACGCTTGAGTAAAGGTTAGAAAGAGCGAAAAATCTGATACGTACGAGGATGAAAGTCGAAGGAGAAGTCAGGATGAAAGACAAAAGTCTATGTGCAGAGACTTTGTCGTGCAGGCGCGTGGAAGAGCCGATGGGGGTTGTTGGACAAGCGGCCCGAGTATGGCCGTGTAAAATAGCCGTGGCCACAGTCGAGGTTCAACATGAGCCAAACAGCATGGCCTGCACACTCGCGCCCACACGGAGTCCGTGGCGGAGGGCTCCACTCACTCAGGGATGCCTCCGGTCAAATATTCGGGGGAGGCAATGGGTCATATTATGCATACATGGTACATGTATTTATTCTGGCCCGAACACTCTAGATATTGAATGTTGCTGCCTGAGTGATTGGACTTCATGGCCGCCGATGTTCTGGGTCACACTGCGGCCACTGTCAAGTGTCAAGCCCGTCCACATTTTTTCCTTGGTCACTGACAGTGACGTCTGGCCCTCGCGTGGCACGCGTAGTCTCGCCTCGCTTCTACCTGGCCAACGTCCTTCTCGAGTCCTCCTGCGCTTAGCACGGACAACAAGGCTGTGGGTGTCGACACTGCCCACGTTCACCAGGCCACGCAGAACGTCACCGGTGGAGTTGGACTTTTACAAGGGATACTTCAGTTACCCGCAGTCGGAGAAGCCGTTTGCAATGCAGCAGACCCCGAGAAGGCTTGCTGAGATGAGGAAGGCTCGTACGGCAAGGAGGGGAGCAAGAGAACTGGAAAGGCGTGTTCGACATGTGCCGGCGGACGACCTTCGGGAAAATGATGACGAGGCTCAGCTACAGGGGGAGTTCACGCCGGCAGTCTCGGACAAATTGACGAATGAGCGCGAACCTCAACGTCGCGCGGCACAAGCTATGGCGGGATCGGGAGAGGAGCACTAGACGATGATGATGGAACAACTGACGCAAGTCGAGGCCACGACGACGGGATTGGTAGTGCGGTCCGAGGGCGAGCCCCAGCTGCTGTCCTCGGAGGCCCAGGTTCAGATTGCCGCCATGTCGAGTTCCTTGCGCGTCGCAGACGAGATTCAGATGCCGGCGGACGCAAATGGCCCTATGAAGCAAGGGGAGGATCACAAAGATGAATGAAGGGTTGTCACGAGAGCGAGAGATTGATGGTGGCAGGCGATGTGAAGAGAGGGAGACAAGAGGTCTGCACAAATTTGTCTTAGGGTAGAGGCCGTATTCAACTACGCTGTCTCGTTCATAATCATGAATAAGCTCACACTGTATATAACGTCCGGTTTACATCCCAATGCTTTTGGAGCTTGCGTGGGACGCGTTCGAACGTGAGTGGCGCGACGGCCACAGACGCGTTACCGCCTGGGAAAAACGTGTTTGCGTCGCGCCTGCATGCGTTCTTTCTGCTTCGCCTTTGCCCAGCAGAACATACTCCAGAGACTTCATATGCTCTTTTTCATGTTATATATGAGCATTGCATGCATTAATTTTGAGGAACCGCTTGGAGCCCATGACAACTTTTGCTGAAGTTGTCTGCTATAGTCGACGCCACTCGCCACATGATATTGCAATGGCGAATGGTGGCATTGCGGCAGGCACTCCGCACTCCGCGAGCGACGAATATAAGCGCCCGTACTTCAACCGCGTCGACGCGTCTTGCCCTCCCTCTTCACACTTGTCCCTCGACCACGACCAGTGCCTTTTGTCAATCGTCCGCTTCACCTTCGAACATCTGTATGGGTTATCGCTCCCTGTGCGCATGAAATAGCTCACTTACCTTTGATCCTGCCAGATCTCTCATCGCGCATTTTCATCAATCGCCGCCACTCGACGTACTTCCACCATGTTGCTCTCCCTTCTACGGCGCATCGGCGCAGCTTTCAAGAGGAGACTCTTGCCCAACGCACAGCCATATCGCTCTGACACGGAGGTCAAGGCTGGCTGTGCGGGAGAGGTCGGCATCGAATGCGAAGTCACATCTGGGAATCTCGACATTAACACGACCAAGACGGGGAACGACAAGCTGGTAAGTCATTCAACCGCCATTTTCGTATCAATGTCGGGGCTCACCGAGTCGGAACCGTGTCGCGTATGTTTCATGTCAGTCGAACACCTCCATCTTTCACGCCTGCCACGATGTGGCAGCGACCGTCCTGAACGGTACTGTTTGTACCAACCCGGCAGCTGTTGACAATTCTGTTGTAAGCAAGGGATGGGCCATCGACGGCCACAAGTACCATACTCACTGTATATACAGAAACATGGTAGCTACCCCACGACTCTGGAAGCCGTTGACGGAGCATCACGCGGAGGACTGATCACGGAATCGACCACCTGTGTCGCGGATCGATATACATATGGGCAGCTCCAGGAGAATGCACTTGTGCAACATGGGGCGGCACAGACTATGGACGACATACCATCGGTGAGCAGTGTTCCGTGCACGATAGACATTGCAGTGACAATGGCTGATCTATGTCGGCAGGGAACCATCGATCGTACATCTGGCACTGTCAACGACGGCTCATCGATGAAGAGAGCCACGGATGACACCTCCGGTATAAGCTCGGACGAATCCTCTCCTGCCTCGACTCCGACGTCCGTGTTGGCGGATCTCCCGTACATCCCGGCGGGCCCCAACGCGGAGAGGCAAAATGCACACGGAACGGTTGTGCAACAGCCAACGCTAGCATCGATGGGTTTCGGTCCGCGGGCGAGTGTGGTACACCGTAGAAACAATGGCAACACGGTTGGGACGACGACGAACACGTACACCGGGGTGTCGACCTTGCCCACATTCAGGAGGTCGCGCAGAATGTCACCGGCGGAGCTGAACTTCTACAATGAGTACTTCAGTTACCTGCAGTCAGAGAAGCCCTTCGCCATGCAGCGGGCCCCTAGAAGGCATGCTGCGACGAGGGCGGCTCGTACAACGATGACGGAGCAGCTTGCGCATATCGAGGCCGTGATGACGAGGTTGGCCATGCAGTCCGAGAGCGAGCTCGAGCTGGTGTCTCCGGAG
This sequence comes from Laetiporus sulphureus 93-53, assembly GCF_001632365.1. Classification (NCBI taxonomy): domain Eukaryota; kingdom Fungi; phylum Basidiomycota; class Agaricomycetes; order Polyporales; family Laetiporaceae; genus Laetiporus; species Laetiporus sulphureus. The sequence continues at coordinate 147,048 of NW_024468543.1, forward strand.
GTCACGGTTTAGACCGCCGTCACGTCGATTTTCCTGCGCATTGTAGACGGAAACCCGATGCAGCCGGACGCAAACGGTCTAATGGAGCAACAGAGGAACATTGAGGCGGGTGGAGGGTCCTCATGAGAGCGAGAGGTTGATGGTGGCAGGCTATGCGAAGAGAACGAAATATGGAGACTGCACGGAGTTCCGTTAGTGCTTTCTAGGAGAGACCGTATTCAACTACGCTGTCTCGTTTTGTAATCATGAATCGACTTACAATGTATATAACATGTTGTTATCGTCCCAATTTTTTGGAGCCTGCATCGGACGCATTCGGACGCGAGCGGCGCGACAGCCACAGACGCGTTAGCGCCTGATAGAAAGGCGTGTGTGCCGCGCCTGCACGTTTTCTGTCTGCTTCGTCCTTGCCCAGCAAAACATTATCGTCCAGAGACTCCATGACGCTATCCTCCGTGCTATGCGCACTGCACACATTATTTTCGAGGAGCAGCCCAGCGTCCGTGACAACGTTTGCCGAACTTGTCTGCCACAGGCGACGCCACTCGCCACATGAGATTGCAACGGCGAATGATGGCCTTATACTGCCATAGCTGACCGATTATCATGCGGTTCTATGCGCGTCGGCGTAGACGCAGTAGGTGTGCGATGCGCCTGACATCGTTTCTACAGTGGGTTCATCGCGGTGAGCTTTTTCATCTATGCCACTCGGAATCCGTGCACTGACCTTGCCTCGCTGGAATTTCCGCTATGGTAAAATTCAACTCCGGAAAATCTCATCATATTATTATTTTTTGGTAGAACTGCCTGTAGCGTTCGTGGGGGCCCACAGTTAAAGATGTCCGACATCAACGCACCAGTGGCAGACTCTCTGCCAGTTCAGCTACGACATCCGTACGTGATATACGTCCGTTACTTCCCGCTTCGACCGTATGATGACCTGATAGGATGGTAACGAAGTGCGAGTGGGTAGGTTTCTACGTCAATAAACTGGTGGCTCACATTCGTATGAACATGCAGTCCCTTGGTGCCACTCCCCACTCGTACAAGGCATCACTCGTGTATATGAACCATTGCAGCTCGTCGTACGGACAATTTCCACGAAGTATCTTCCGATGATCGCCATCTATATTCGTGAGTCAATTCAGCGCGATTTTCACAATCAGAATGCACTACGTACGAAGACCAACTTATATCGTCCTATAGGTACTCGTTTTTTCCTTCGGGATGCGTATGTGAACCATGCAACATGCTGCACGTCTGCAAGATGCGAGGCCATTGCCGGGGCGGGGAATCCTTTCCAATCTAGTCCGTCGGCACGACGTCGATGGAATGTCTACCGACTTCAGTCGCTGGAATTTCAGACAAGAGAGCTTCTATGTCCTCGTCATGCGCAGGGCCTGTTTTCCGCAGACGATCTTGGTGATGATGTTCGCGTTTCGCCAGGAAGAATAGCGAGTCGATGTGGCCGGCATGAGCGACTAGATGGCCTTCGCCGTCGAGGAGTACAACGACCTTGAATAGATGTCAATGATCCTGCAATGGCGATGGTGAAAAGCGAGCGGTTGAGCGGCCAGCTTCGGAACAGGCAGATTACTGTCGAGATACGCGCGGCTATTACCCGATTGAGAGACGTCGGGCCTGGCGGTATGGCATTGTGCGCCACAGGCGCGCTTGAGTGGCGTCTCGAAGACTCATCACTTTATTCATTGCGCACATATCGCGCTCAATTTCTGTAAGTTCTGCAACGATAGCCAATGTTACATGGGCATTATGCATTACTCATATCGATACACACAGGACTTGATTCTGTTGCGCATGACAGTGAAATGGGAGATGGGAGCTCTTGTCATTGGTTAAATTCCATGGTTTATCGGGCTCGTCCCTCCCCCATTTCCAACTCTCCCGACAAGTATTTGTCCTCGACCAACGAAGGAATCATTCGTGTCTCACCCGCTTCCTTCTACAGCACCTCTATCAATGATCGCTTCCTCGTGAGTGTATAGCAGTTTATCTATCCGACAGCCACGTTGAAGGAAACTGTGATCCAGGATTCGATGGGTACGGAGCGTATTACAAAGGAACCAACAGTCTGAGGGCCGATGAACAGCCTTCCCGAATGGGCCGCCGAGACTATGGTATTGCGTTCTTTTATTCTGATGGCGTTCATAAGGCGGCTACAAAGAAAGTCAGGTTGAGTCGAGAGAGACGGCAATACATATCATTTCTCACTTGTGACATTTGTACTGAGGGTAAATACCCGCAGGGATGCGACGTCAATGAAAGCAGTGCCCTCGTCCAGGGGGTTCGTCATGCAGCTTGCGAGAGGAGATACCATCGGCGACACGGACAAGCTGGACTGCCCCAAAGATCGCTAGGATGTGATCGGGACCACACAGTACCCGCTTAAGAGGGGGAGGCGAGGAGTCCAATTGGAGGGAGCGGGGATATGAAGCAAGTCCGTGGAGGCTCCTACTGCAGAAAGTTGTCGTTGTCCGGTATCGCCGGTCGTGTACTAAACAGTTGTAACATATCCAGTAGAAGGTTTCTTACCGGCAACGAACCTTGCATCTGGCGCCATGGCATGGCATGTCAAGAGCGAACCGGCAAAGGAATGAGAGGAAGATCTGGCCAGGAAGTAAATGGAGCACGGAAAAGTATGGTACCTCGAGTGGATAGCGGATAAAAATGCGAATGCTGCGGTGCAGGATTATGCAGGATGTCCTGCAAGAAAAGACCGTAGTAAGCGACGTAGTCTCCGTCACGAGACAGAGCTGATGTAGATCCTACGAACAGAATCTTTTCTTCCAGTTTACGAGTGCACGCAATTAGACGTGTATTGCATAACGGTCGCTGGCGCGTTGGCACCAAATAACATGTTCGTGCCGCACGTTCTTTCTTTCTTTTTCCTTGGCCTTCACGCACAAGCGACGCCACAGAAAGGTGGCTACCTTGCAGATGCCTCATCTCCGGACATGGCCTTTGTTCTAATGCAACGTATCATATATCGTTGCAAGCCACACGAAATGTTCAGACGCACTAGAAATCAAGTCTCGGGCTTGGAAAGGGAGACACAATAACAGCAGAAATGCTTGGCTAACTCCAGCTATCGTCGAAAATGGTGGGCAATGGCCACGAGGTCCATGCGTGGGCGCGAGCCTCCGAGATAGGCGCCTACTCTAAAGTCAACCGCGACGCGCCTTGTCTTCTTCTTCGCACTTATTCTCCTACCACCACAAGTGTTCATCACCATCCGCCCACATCGCTTCTTGATAGTTCTTGTCATCAGAACCCTTCATAACAAAATCAGACTCACCTTTCTGACACCTCAGTCCATCGAGTACCATTTAAACATTGAGTTTGCCACCCGACGCACTGCGCCACAATGTTCAGCTTGCTCAAGAGGGCCCATGCGGCCATCAAGAAGTCGATTAAACGACTGAAGAAATTGCGACACACTTTTGTGGAGCACAACCATGTGAAAGGGCCTACAGGTGCCATCTTCGAGGCGATCACTGCGAGTACAATCACATACACGGATGACGACAGGGACGACATCTTGGTGAGTTATCCAGCTGCCAACTTCGTGTCTGTGTTTGTGCTCACCTCATAACGCTGGTCATCGCGGACGTCGTACAAAGTCAATATGCTTCACGGTCGACGGATTTGAGGAACACGCATTGGCAACGGAGGGCGATGATGGATGCACGGATGCTTCGGATGAGTACGAGTCTACGGTAAGCACAAAGGCATCGGTCAGTTGGTGCACAAGGTATTCAATGTTACTGCAGTTCCACATGCGCTTCGGCGCGCGGGTTCTGCAACCGATCCCAGAGATTGGGGCTGGCAACTTCCCCGAACCAGTGCTCTATCTCGATGGCTGGAACAATACGGCAGAGTATGAGGACGAGCATGTCCTTGCAGAGCAGGGATGCTTTGAATCAGAGGTAAATAACAACTCACCCATGATGCACGGCATAAGGATGTCGATAGCGGCTTCGCGTCTATAGGTTGCTGATAAGTTGCGCAGGACATCAACAACGGCAACGAGCTTGAAATGATCCGCAGAGTTGAGACGTCCGGTACCGAATCCGATGAATCTTCTTTCCTGCCTACTCCGCCTTCCCTGTCGTTCAATACCGCGCCAACTCAGCAGATTCGCAGGTCGGTGGTAGGACAGACTACGGTCGAGGTTCCTCAGCACGTAACATCGGCGCGGCTTCCATCCATTGCATCATGCGAACGGGTTTTCGCACGATGTCTGGACATTGGAGCAGCGTACACGGCACGCGTTGCGAAAGCCGATAAGGTGCAACATGACATGGAACTCACGGAGGCGCGACGTCTCGCGAATCCACAGGCTATCGCGGAGGTTGCTGAAGAGGCTGGACCGACGCAGCCTAACACGATATGGCACATCGCCACGGAGCTTGTAGCAGCAGCTGGGGTCACAGAAGCAGAGACTGAACATATATCGGCATGGTCCGCATTGAGCGATATCCCCGACTACGTTGACAAGACTATGGCATGGGATATTTTCCTGGGCGAGATCTTCTACAAGCTGAAGCCTTCCCATGAGCTGAAGCCGGGAATGGCACTGGCTGCTATGAGGGCGTTCAACAAGAGATATCCTGAAAACCGTTTCACCTTGGTCGAAACGCCGGTTGCCGCCCCGAAGGTAAGCAATATCGTGCATCCGCTCAGAGGGACGAGAAGAGGTGACACGTGTCCACAGGACCGCGAGCGTTCCAATGTGGTGGATGGGCAGAAGCGCAAGACCGAGGTGCCTACGAACCATTCGAGGGGAGTCAGCTCTGCTGAGGGTGGCCAGAGGATGAATGCGTCCATGGATGAGCCTCGCAAGCAGGCTGTCAAAGAATCTCGTGTGTTGGGGAAGGAGCATCGTGCACACGACGAAGAATTCGAGAAGCGGTGGGCTGCGGAGTACTGCAGCACGATCTATCTTCAAGCGTGGATGCATCTTGCGGGCATGACGTTGGTCCTTCGTGACATCAAGCAGAAGCAGAGGCAACATGCTCGTCAGAAAAGAGAGAGGCGTCTGTGCGGAGGTGGAGGCATATGAGCTGAATGAAAAGTCAAAGAGTCCGTTGAGAGGTTGAGGTGCTCGAGCAGTAGATATACGAGCGTTCCATGATGTGGCTCTAGGAGACCATATTCAACTACGTCATCTCATTGATATGATTGAATAGACTCACACAATGTATGTCAGTACTATTATTTATACGCCTGTCGCGGAGAGACACGTTCAAGAGCGAGTGGCAACTGCAGCCACAGATGCGTTGGCGCCCGATAACGCATGCTCACGCCGCGCTCAATCTCTCGTTTGCCTTCGTCTCCTGCCAAGCGGCAGTCACATCCAATGCTCCGGTCGCGTTGCAACTGGTTTACAGTTCTTGCTGGAAATGGCGTACAAGATGATGTCTCCTCCACGGTACTTTGTCGCGGCCTAAGCTTGCTGTCGTTGGCATACCGCCCGCCACTCGATTGGCCACGACATAGCTTCTGCGTGACAATGGCTTCTGTGAGATTTCAACTGATGCTTGAGGTTACGAAGACATACATTGTCACCATCAAATAATCTTCTGCGTGTCGTGAGCGGAATCTTCCTGGAACTACAGGGCCGTCAGATGCCACTTAGCCGAACGGCCAGGGTTACGGGTGAGCTTATTGCTGTCGTAGGCTAAATATTATGTGCTTACATCGCACTATCTGGTGCTCATAGACCCGACATCCCAACGGGTTTCTAATGTCACAGAACCAGTAACAATTTAGGCCGTATAGGCAGGAATGGCGGCGACTCTGAGCCACTCGTGATTTGGAATATCCCAATTAATGAAGGCCCGAAATGCACAGGATTCAACTGAACATGAAAACTCGTCAGGCTGTCTGAGAATGTTCGGATGACTTACGGAGCACTAACATCACTCTGTAGATTCAGCGCTTTCCCCCGTATGCATGAATTAATATGCGCATTGTAAGTGCGCTGACTCGTACGTCCTCTAACGAGACTGCCAGAAGAGCCAAATGATATCTTCCAAGGGAGACTAGTACTGGTCAACGCCATCGTTCACCACTCTGGTGGCAACTGAAACGCTTGCTACGCACCAACGGCAGCTTCCTTTCCCCAAGCTTTCGCTGCAAGTCAGGTCGCCCATCATCTTGTCCCTCCATGAAAAATCCTAGCCTTTCGGTGTTGCTATCCATGTTGTTGCTGTCAGAGACTATCACGGAGCTATCGCGACGTTATGGCCGGGCGAGAATCAATGCAAACTGTGAAGACACATCCATCTCCATCGGGCATGCTGAATCGACTTCTTGGAGACCATCTCGTCTGTGCATGAACCGTCTTGATGATAGCAAATTGCATGCCGAATAGGTATGCACTCTTCCACTGAGATCTTGTCCAACATCCCGGCCTCGATGGTGGTTAAGTGCACTTGACACCAACTGTGTTGACGCTGAGCGTGGACAACGCGCAAGATACTCTGACACAAAGGAATGGAGACAGGATACACTACATCGCTTGAGCGACACGCGGACGAAGTTGCACGATTCGGGCGTGTGGCGTAGCCTCGCCTGCGCCGCTGTCGCAGTCTCTCGCAGCTAGAGTTTCACTTTTTCGAGTGGCCCATTCACTGAATTCCACAATGAGACATAGAGTCTCCGGGCAACCATGAATTGAGAAATTACCATCACTGTTTCCGCAGACTCGAAGGAGCAAGACGGTGGTGCATTCTCATTCCGTAATCATTACGTAACATCGATAAGATTAGATCCGTGTACTTAATCAAAATTTCGACTCATCCTCGAGAGAGAACGATGTCTACACCATCTATCACAGTAGCAGCCCGCTCTAGAGGACGACCGTGCGTTCCTGTTCGGTAAGTCACATCCAATTTTTGAGAAAATGTGTTAAGTACTCCACCTCAAAAGATCGCCGTCGTTGCGTTCGCTAGCTGAGTCCACACGCACTTTCAAGCACGGTTGGTACGTGACTTCACGATGCTCCTTCGTATCCCCATAACGTTTTCATTAGAGACGATGCTGGAACTCCATGGGTCTTCCCACCTAACTCAGACAAGGCGTGATACTCTCCTGAAGAGCATCCAAAAGCGTTGTCCGAAAATCGTCTCCGTGGACGCAGTCCATCTGCACCTCGTCGACTCACCTGAGGAGGAATTGTACCAACCAGGATCTAAGCCGCAGCTCGTCCTCAGTCGCTTGCTTCAGTATGGAGATGACATCACGCTTCCGGGCACCGCCGATGCCTTGCGCGCAGAGCACAACATTGCCTTTGTCTTGCCCCGCCCAGGATCTGTATCTCCCTGGTCCAGCAAGGCAACCGATATCGCTGCAATATGTGGGCTGAAGAAGTACGTCAAACGTATCGAGCGAGGTGTCATCTTTGTTTTCAAGACTTCGGAAGGAGACCTGACGAAGGACGACCTCGCCTCCTTCGCGGACCTCATACATGACCGTATGACTCAGGTCGTCCAGCTCACGCACCCTGATCCCGAGGTCATATTCTCTCACAAGACTACAAAGCCTCTCGTCACCGTTGACCTGATATCAGACAGCAAGAATGCCGGAGCTGCTCGCGAGAAGCTGGTCGCTGCAAACAAGGAGCTAGGGTTGGCGTTGTCTTCCGATGAGATTGACTACCTGGTGGACGCATTCGTGTCTGGCTCCTCTCCTATCGGCCGCAACCCCACCGATGCCGAGCTATTTATGTTCGCTCAAGTCAATTCCGAGCACTGCAGGCACAAGATATTCAATGCATCGTGGACTGTCGACGATGCCTTGCAGGATACGTCTCTATTCCAGATGATCAGGAACACAGAGAAGGTCTGCGGGAAAGGAACGATCTCAGCCTATTCGGATAACGCAGCAGTGTTTGAAGGACATTCCGCCCCTCGCTTCGGAGTCTCATTCGCGGACCAAGCGTCTCCGCGGTATGAGGCGCAGGTCGAGGATATGCCCATTCTCATCAAAATCGAGACCCACAACCACCCGACCGCCGTGTCGCCGTACCCTGGGGCGGCAACTGGATCGGGAGGTGAGATCAGAGACGAGGGCGCTGTCGGCCGAGGATCAAAGCCCAAAGCGGGTCTCGCGGGCTTCACCGTCTCCAACCTGCTGATACCTGGCTTCGAGCAGCCCTGGGAGACGGACTTTGGCCACCCCGCTCACATCGCGTCTGCTCTTGACATCATGATCGAGGGCCCCCTCGGCGCGAGTGGGTTCAACAACGAGTTCGGACGCCCTGCTTTAGCCGGATACTTCCGCACGTTCGCAGAACGCGTTCCTGCTGGTACAGAAGGGGAGCTGGAGACTCGTGGTTACCACAAGCCGATCATGATCGCTGGCGGTCTGGGTAACGTCCGTCCCTCCTTCGCGATGAAATCTAAGATTTCTCCAGGAGCCAAGATCATCGTGCTTGGTGGCCCCGGTTTACTGATCGGTCTTGGCGGAGGAGCAGCAAGCAGTCAAGTGTCCGGTGCCGGCTCGGCTGAACTGGATTTTGCGAGTGTGCAACGAGACAATGCGGAGATGCAGCGGCGCTGTCAGCAGGTCATCGATGCGTGCGTCTACCTCGGTGAGGGAAACCCTATACAGTCCATCCACGATGTCGGCGCCGGTGGTCTCTCGAACGCTCTGCCGGAGCTGGTGCACGACTCCGGTCTGGGAGCTATCTTCGAGATACGTGACGTCCTCGTGGCGGATACGAGCATGTCGCCCATGGAGATCTGGTGCAACGAGAGTCAGGAGCGATACGTCCTCGCCATTTCACCAGAGAAGGAGTCAGATTTCACTGCACTGGCACAGCGTGAACGATGTCCCTTTTCCGTCGTCGGTGTTTCGACGGTGGAGGAGGAGCTCATCGTCACAGATCGCCTATTTAAGACGGATGTCATCCGGCTGAAGATGTCAACGTTGTTCGGCAAGCCTCCCAGGATGCACCGCTCCGACTCGACCAAGCTGATCACCTACGTCCCGTTCGATACCTCGCTGGCTCGGTATGTGCCCTCAGCTACCACCTCCCAGGACCGCATCGCTGCTGCTGTCCACCGCGTTCTCCGCCTGCCTTCCGTAGGCTCCAAATCATTCCTCATCACGATCGGAGACCGCTCCATCACGGGTCTCGTCGCCCGGGATCAGATGGTCGGGCCCTGGCAGGTACCCGTAGCGGACGTCGCCGTCACCCAAGCGTCATACGGCTTCGACGTGCCCTTCGGAGAGGCAATGGCCATGGGCGAACGCACACCATTGGCGTTGCTCAGCGCAGCAGCGTCTGCCCGCATGGCGGTCGCAGAATCCCTCATGAACCTCACCGCCGCTCACATCGGTGATCTGAGCCGCGTGAAGCTCAGTGCGAACTGGATGTGTGCCGCGTCGAAAGCGGGCGAGGGTGCGGCGCTCTACGCGGCCGTCAAGGCTATCGGTATGGAGCTCTGCCCCGCGCTCGGTGTGGGCATCCCCGTGGGCAAGGACTCGATGTCGATGTCGATGAAGTGGAGGGAGGGCGAAGAGCAACGCGAGGTCAGCGCGCCTCTGTCCCTGATCGTGACCGCGTTCGCGAGAGTGGAGGATACTGGCGCAACCTGGACTCCTCAGTTGCAGACTGATGCTGGCGAGCCTACTGTGCTTGTGTTCTTCGACCTGGCAGAGAGTAAGCAGCGCCTTGGAGGGTCGGCTGTGGCGCAGGTGTTCAAGGAGATTGGCTCGGAGGCACCAGACGTCGAGAATGCTGCACAACTTAAAGTGTTCCTGATCGGCTGTCGGACTGTTCGAGAGAAAGCATCCGGGCTCGTTCTTGCATACCACGACAGGTCAGATGGAGGATTGTTCACAACACTGGCAGAAATGGCATTCGCTGGGCGTGTTGGCGTTGATGTCTCCCTCGATGAGGTTATGGTCTCTGGCGATCCCATTTCGACCCTATTTAACGAAGAACTCGGTGCCGTCATGCAGGTCTGTCAGTCACAAGTTGATGAACTTAAGAGCATCTTCGCCAATGTCGGGTTCCCGGTGGCGTGCATCCATATCATTGGTCAAGTGTACGAGACCGATGAAACATTCAAGATCACGCAACAAAATGCAACCATCTATACCAGTACCCGGGCAGAGCTGCAGCGCATCTGGGCAGAAACTTCTTACAGGATGCAGTCACTTCGGGACGACCCCGTCAGCGCGAAGGAGGAATACGACCTCATCAGTGACGCATCATACAAAGGCATCTATTACGATCTCTCCTTCTCGCCCGAACCGGCCCGCGACATCTCCCACCGCCCCAAGGTGGCTATCCTCCGTGAGCAAGGCGTCAATGGCCAAGTCGAGATGGCATGGGCGTTCACCGCAGCGGGCTTTGACGCGATCGACGTGCACATGTCCGACATCCTCAGTGGCGCCGCCTCCTTAAGCGCGTTCCGCGGCTTCGCAGCTTGTGGCGGGTTCTCCTACGGCGACGTCCTCGGCGCAGGCAAGGGCTGGGCGAACTCGGTACTACTCAACGCGCACGCGCGCGGCGAGTTTGGCGAGTTCTTCGCGCGGGAAGACACGTTCGCGCTCGGCGTGTGCAATGGGTGCCAGTTCCTGAGTCACCTGCACGAGATCGTGCCCGGCGCGCATGCGTGGCCCGCGTTCAAGCAAAACCGCAGCGAGCGCTTCGAGGGCCGCGTGTGTACTGTGGAGATCGTACCTAGTGCGGTGACGAGCCGCTCGGTGTTCCTGCACGACATGGCAGGCTCGCGGCTGCCCGTGGCGGTGGCGCACGGCGAGGGCCGTGCGGCGTTTGCGAGCGAAGAGGACCGGGAGAAGCTGGAGGCGCAGGGACTGGTGGCACTGCGTTATGTTGACTCGACGGGACAGCCCACGGAGATGTACCCGCTCAACCCGAACGGCAGCCCGGGCGGTATTACTGGGTTGCATACGCCAGATGGGCGTGTGCTGGCGCTGATGCCCCATCCTGAGAGAGTCGTCAGGCTGCAGTGCAACAGCTGGTATCCTCCCGAGTTTAATGACTCTTGGAAGGGGGTGGGTCCGTGGTTCAGGCTCTTCCAGAACGCGCGGAGATGGTGTGGAAACTAAAAGAGCGCTGAGCTCGTTTGATGTTCTCTAACATAAGATTGATGTACCCAGACATAAATATACATAGCAGAATCCAGTGTTGCGGGTGATATCCCGCTGCTAGGAGGCGCTGATGAGCACAAGGTCCGGTACGACTGCTTCTCTCCGCCGCCGATGTGAGCAAAGAGTAGTCTGCAAAGTAGAGTGATTATATCGCGTCATACTCGCGCATTTGGCTCCAGCTTAGGAGATAAACCTACTTTAGCGTTCAATACATGGCAGTTTGCCTGCGTCCTCCGCAATGAAGAGGCGACGGACATATCATGAATTCACAGTTAGATGACGTTGAAACAGATATTACATCGAAGAAAACAGATATCGTCGAAGACATGATAACATCACCAGAGTACAGTAGGCGTTTATGAAATCCAAAGCTCCGATGGCAGCAGAGTCATAGTGCCTGTCTTGTTTGTAACCTAGCGAGAGGGTCGTGTGAACAGTGACACAGTTCTCGTAATGCTGTGCCAGCGCGCGAACATAGGAAGGAGGACGAAGCAGGCGGGTATGCAGTTGATGTCGTTGTCAGCCAGTAGTGTTACGCGTCGGAATAACGAAGCGGTGCGCGCGTTCCTAATGAGACAGAATTCCGCAAACCACTCGGTGAGGTCGCACGGCATCCTAGGATATACAGAAGCTGTCCACTCGAAACCCAAGGTCCCTGGCGCATTGGCGCGGGCAGAGCTTCGCCAGCGAATATGAGGAGGGAGGGAAGGAGGAAGCGGCCGGTCAACTCAGCGCACGGGCCACTCGCAGTCAAGGGGAGAGCCGAGGCACGTGCATCGAGGGAGACCTGCGGTGGAGGGCGGGCTGCGCGCCATTCTTGTCTGCTTCCTCCCTCACCTCATCGTGCGTCCCTCTTATTTCTCACTTTCCCTTTTCTGCGTCGCTCATTGTATTCCAGGTCTCATCACTAGCGTCTCTTCTCCTTCTGACAAATCGTATGCGATTGAATAATTACCATATACTGCTGGCCGGAGCCAGCCTGGGTGAGTGCTGCGGACACCGTTACATCGATTGACCGAGCAAACTCTGACTTGTGGCCCGTTTCCACGACCCACCACCAGTCTTGCAAGCCAGCGCTGCGCCTATCCGCGTCGTAGTTGTGACGTCTCATCATGAAGTGTCCACCCAGCCCTTCGTCGACGCCAATGGCCAGGCCAGCAGTCCCATGCATCACCCGATGCAAGTGCTACCTATGAACAAGACGTTTGTCGAATCTGTCCGCGGGAATAGAGCTCATCACTGTGGCGGGCTTCGTGAGAAGGCCATGCGTCTCTCCAACCAGATCTTTGGCTTCCCTGCGCTGGACGCTCTCCCACCGTCCCACCACGCTCATGCTGTCCCGCCCCTGCCTCAAGTCCCGAATCCTGAACCCGGGCGTGTCTCCATCCTGCCCTACATCGGCACGCCGATCGCACTCGACAATGCTCACACTAATGAACACAGCGCCGACACCAAAGAGGAAGGCGCTGGAGCTGCGGTCGCCCACGACGTTGCTTATGCCGAACCTCTGCGCAAGCTGCCGTCTGGCTTAGGGTACACACCCGAGATGGGCCCTGTGCGTATTGTGCACATGAATGGCGAGGAGGGGTATGGCCCCAGAATGCGCTTCCGCCACCGCCGCGGACCTTTCCTCCGCCGCATCCACTTTGCGCTGATGGCGCTCGGTCCTTGGGAGGGTAGAGCCGTTGCCTTTGTACTCGGTGAGTCCGACTTTCATTGCTGCCTTCCCTATTACTTCTCTGTATGCGCACGATGATTCTGCTGCGCACGCCAGAGACGTGTGTGTACATGTTTGGTGCAAGTGCTGACTTGGGTTCTTTCACAGGATGCGGTATAGGCGTCCTCCTCCGCATGGTGTGGGTCCTCGGCGTTGTGGTTGCGCGCTCACTCAGCGGCCGCCGCACCGAGGAGCCTGCCGAGTCCGTCTTCGATATTGACGCTGAGGATATCCTCGTCCCTCCGCCGCAGTACACTGACGAGAAAGTTGCACTCATCGCTGCGGAGCAGAAGATTACCCCTACTCCCCAGGCTTAGAGAGAGGTTCCATCAAGATCGAGCCATTTGAAGGAAGTTTTGAGTCGTCCTTCTTAGTTTGAAGGAAGGTTTGAGTCTAAGAAGAACGACTCAGTTTTCCACGACCTTTCTGGATGCCCGCCGTCAGAATTACTATGTCTATGTCTCTTTCTCCTCTCGTCAGTCAGTCCGTCGATCGTCCGTATCTTGACGCTTGTTGTAATTTTGACCATGTGGACAGTCCAGTAGTTCCTTCTCCTTCCCGTCCCTGCCACCCACCATCCGGTCTCATACACGTCTCCGTATACTTTTCGTACGATATCACATACTGTGTGCTGGCTTCGTCCCCCTTTCGTTGACGACTACTCCGTCCTGTAAGTGCTCTACCGGGTATTTACAGATCGGAATATACTGTCAGCAGTTTGATCGTGTCTAGTATATTTATGACGGGTATTTTGCCGTTTGTCGCTCATTTCGTTCATTTCACCCCTGGCTCTCTGAAGTAGGAGTTCGGCAGCATGTGGCAAGTATTAAATGGCTAGCGCTGACCGTCGGCCGGTATTGTCGCAGTCGTCCTAGCTTTTGCGCTTACCAGATCACAGCCACCGACGGGACGAGCGTCCTGATATGGACTATCCACCTAGGTTCAAGCCACCATGATTGAGTACTGAGTGGGCACGAGCGCGAAGCAGAATGTCCAACGTGTTCGTCGACCAGCAAAGGCGGGCTGTGCGACCATCTCGTTCGTGGATGCTTGTAGAGTGGACCGGTGGCAACTCGAGCGAAAGATGTTCGCATTATACATGTTGGGAGCGCTATGGTACCGGAGTGCGGTTCACTGGATTGGTGAGTTTTTTTTGGAATATATGTTGCGTTGGTGAGATTTTATCTGGGGTTAGGCAAATGTCAGTCCGTGCATATCGTCAGCATACGAGCAAGAGAGAACGAATCTCTCCGTTCTCATGATATCAAATCACTTTTCCTGCAACAATGACTGTGAGACACGGCGTTGAAACACCTTGAGCAGCGGTGGTGAATATTTTGCTGACACGGATCACTTGGAACCGAAATGACAATCGAAGTCGGTCGGTCGAGCTGTTCGGAACGTTTGGTCAAGACGAAGGGTTCTGCTACTAGTATCACATCCTTCCCCAGATGAACTGCTCTTGCGTTTGAAACAGCAGTATTATGGTGTGGCGATGCCGCGGAGGTGCGTGTCAGAATTGCACACGCCGTGTTGCTGGATGATAACACTTGATGACGCAGCGCTGTAAATGTCTCGGAGGGACGGCGAAACTGTGGAATCTTTACGGTCACTCAAAAAGCGAGTTTGTTGCAGAACGACGAAGGAGGTTTATCAATGATGTTCATCAATACCTCTGACCAAAAGTCCAGCTAGAAGGAGGGGTAGGCCGCCGGTCGCGCACGATCAACGTTCAACGGGAGAGCCGCTATTATCGAGCTTCACGCATTCACGTCCCTAGCAGTGGTGGTTTCTTGGCAGCTGTTCTAACATGACGCACGAGAGCATGCTGTGCTGGTACGTGCAACTTCAGATCATAATAGCATTTGCACTGCAGGGCTGACCGGATTTCAATTACGACCATGTTGGCTGACTGGCTGCGACCCTCTTCTACGACGCACGAGAGCATGCTGTCCTGGCGCGCGCAAGTTCAGATCACAATGTTCGCGCTGCACGGCTGACCAGATTTCAGTTATGACCGTGTTGGCTGACTGGCTGAGACCGTGGGTTCCCCTCTCTCTTTTTTCTGCCAGCCGCAAGACAGAGTTCTTCGGTGCTGTCAGATTACGCCCTGTTTCCTTCCAGAAACCGTGCAGCCTTCTTGATATATACCCGCTTGCGTCTGTGCTCGTCTGCGCCCCGGAGTGGTGAAGGCGTGGAAGCCGTCGAAGGATGCTTCAGCTGACATCTGATCACTTTCCCATATGTAAGTCGCGATTCTCTTCGCGGCGTAAATACATCCTCACCGCTACTTCTGTAGTCGTGCCGCTCGGAGTCATAGGGTACGTCGTTATATATCGTGGCGTATCCAAGACTGACCAACGGTAGATTCTACCGCTACCTCTGGTACCTCATCCGCATCGCTGCCTGGTCCACCTACCGCCCCATCCCGCTCCCCGAAAATCCCACCTACGTCGCCTCAGAAGATGTCACCATCATCGTGCCCACCATCGACGCCGGCGAGGAGTTCATCGAAGCCGCACACACCTGGCTCGCCGGCAACCCGAAGGAAATCCTCATCATCACCGAGGAGCGCATGCGCGGCCCGCTGCAGGCCCTCGCGGATGCGGTCGACCCCGCGCACATCCGCGTGCTCACCGTGCCGTATGCTAACAAGCGCCTCCAGATGGCGCATGGCATCCACCATGCGACGACGGACATCATCGTGTTCGCGGACGACGACGCGCTTTGGCCGTCGACGCTCCTCCCGTACGTCCTCGCGTGCTTTGAGGACCAGCGCATCGGCGGCGTTGGCACCGCGCAGCGCGTGACGCCCGTGCGAGAGCGCATGACGGTCTGGGAGGTCCTCGCCGCATTTCGCCTGTCCATACGCAATATCGAAATCGCTGCGTCGACACATATCGACGGCGGGATCCCCTGTCTGTCTGGGCGCACCGCTGCGTATCGTACTGTTATTTTAAAGGACCCCGGGTTCCTGCATGGCTTCACGCACGACTACTGGCTGGGGAAGTACCAGCTCAACTCGGGCGACGACAAGTTCTTGACGCGGTGGATGGTGAGCCATGGCTGGGACACTTACGTGCAGTGCTGTAGGGAGGCAGAGCTGCTGAGCACGATGAAGCCGAATTGGAGGTTCCTGAAGCAGGTTCTGCGCTGGACGAGGAATACTTGGCGGTCGGACCTGCGCTCGCTGTTCATGGAGCGGCATATATGGACGGCGCATCCTTATGTTGCATATACAATGGTATGAAGAAGCAACTAGGTCTATGTTCTTCTGACTGAATATGTTGGCTCAGGTCGACAAGCTGGTTAACCCATTCACCCTCCTCGCCGGACCTTGCCTGGTAGCCTATGTCACGTATAAGAGCACCATCCCGGTTGATAGCGGAGGATATCACCTGCCACCATGGTTCGAACCTCTCGTCTCCCTTTCCTGTCTCTATCCCACTCATTCATCTGCCTTATCAGGAACGTCGTCCTCAGCTACCTCGCATGGCTGCTCGCCACACGCACTGCGAAGCTGCTCCCGCACCTATGGTACCGCCCGCAAGACATCATCTACGTTCCCGCGTTCATCATCTTCGGATACTACTTTGCTATCATGAAGATTTACGCGCTCCTAACGCTGCACGAGGTTCGTCCTGCGCCATGGCCATCGTTGCATGTATAATGGAGGTACTCATGAACCTCTGCATCGCAGACCGGCTGGGGCACCCGCGCAGGCATCGGCGATCCTACTGCGGCTACCGCCGCTGTTGACACTCAGACAAACGCGAACACTCCTGGGTGTGCGGAGAAGGAGAAGCGGCGAGATCCTCCACCGTCTGAGTTCCCTTTTCCTCCGGTCTAAGAACGCGAGTGGAATATCGACGTCACTGGCACGGCTTCCTATACGTCTCGTCATAATTTCTGGTACACTTTGATCGTTACTGCTAGACTCATATGCGTTATCTGTCGCTCGTCCACTCGTCACGATCTAGCCATTGTGTTTCAGTCCGTATATCTTCTGTACCGCCCATCTCATTCGCCCATCACAGTCGAGTCATTGCTTAAACTGTTTACTTTCTGTACTGCGCATACAATTCCGTACAGCGTCCCATGGGTTTTGAGGGACTGGTGGTGCTCTGTGTATCATATCCTGCGCACGCACAGGTTTCATGTAACCTCCTCCACGGAGCTGAACGCCGAGGCTGTGGAGTTCTCTCATGTTGGCATCTCGAGCGCACATCCATAAATTCTTATATATTAACGGGCATTACAGACGAAACGGAACTGCAGCCTTTAGATCCAGTGGGTGTCTTTAATCAGATGGCAATGGGGAACGAGACCTTGCGAGTAACATCGAGGGAAGAGTGGATTTACTATGCACGATACGAGCCGAAAGTGGAAGGAGCATGGCAATCCAGGTCAGTATCAGTGGAGGACGACGGGAGACATAGGCTTGGGGGATGAGTACTGAGTGGACAGGGAAATGCGTGAAGCGGATCTGCGTAAGACTACGGTGAGCAGTCAGTCGGAACCTTCTATGGGCACGATCCACGTCCAGCGACCATCCCTGAAGCCCCTGGCCGTGTCCTCCAGCATGATCTCGTTGCGCTTGTGCACGTACACCTAAGTGGATGAATGGCATCAGAATCAACGGTAGCGGAACCTGCACAATTACGACTACTCACCGTCTTGTCCGTCACCTTCTGGCGAAGCTCCTTGATCGCCTCGGGATCAATCGGTGACTCGATCAGCTCTGACAGTTCCTCAACCGCCCGTTCCAGGTCACTGGAATCCCCAGAAATTCATGAGACTTTGGATGCTCCGGTGAGATGATCAACTGGCACATACCGCTGATTATCCTCAAACAGCTCCTTCTCGTTGCCCTTCTCAAGGAAGTATGCCATACCATACGTCCACATCAGTGTCGTGCGGCACTTGATCACCTCGTCCACTGCCTTCTTCATGAATTGTACCTCGATCCACGAAAGCTCGGACATGATCTGCATCTCTTCCATCTTCTTCTCTGTCTTCGCATACAGCTCTACAGACAGCTTCTTCGACTGTTCATGGTTCGCCCAGCGGTTGTAGTACTGCGAACGGAGAGTAGATTGTAAGACCGGCGTGGCAAACAATGAGAGATTGGCCGACGTACGTGTAGGTACCGCTCCAAGGATGCACGGCTTCGCGACTGAGCATCTCGCGCATCGACACTTGTCTTCTCATCATATCGGTTGCAGTTGTACCACGACGAGCCATGCTCGGACCAAGGACCTATATGCGTTGTTAATCAAGCATTCGTCGACATACAACGGGTCTTCTCACCCATGCACACCCAGCAAAACTCATACTTGCATTTCTTGCACGTCATGTGGCTGAAGATAACATATGAATGGACATCTCACGAGCGGCAGCGACCACACTCACTTGCAACCACCATTCTTCTCGATCGTGCTCTGACATTTGCTGCACTCCTTCGTGTTACTCTTGATCCAATTCGCCGTCTCGCTGTCGTCGTGACACTTCTGCAACCACATACGCGCGATGACGCAAATGACCGGCCGATGGTCGCTATCGATGTTGCAGCCAAAACAGAACTTGTGCCCCGCTTCGCACGTCACGATCGGTACAATCTTCAAAAGAACAGACCTGTTTGGCACCGCCGAACATGACACCGTATAAGTGCAAGACGGATATGGACAATACTTCAAATTGTGCATGTTGGACACGAACTGCCTGACGAGCAGCTCCTGGAAACGCTTCCACGTCTCAGCATCCTCTCCCAAGGCTTCATGGACAAACGGATCCGGGGTGGAAATCGAGCAACGCTCCGCCATGCAGGTGATCCAGGACTCGGCCTCGGTGCGGATCTTGCTGGTCACGTACGCATTCCAACACGATTTGCAGAACTTGTGATTGCAACACAACGCCATCGTCTCCGTCTGTTCCTCGTCGAAGCAAATTGGACAGACAAACCTAGCGTCTTCCACTGGCGGGCTGATTCGTTCGAGGATCTTAGAGGCACCAGACTTGAGTGCAAGAGTCCCTGCACTTTTTCCGCTCTTCCGGATGCCCGACGTAGAACGCGAGGACGAGGACGAAAGGTTCGAGCGCCCAGCAGGCTCTGGCGCCTTCTTGGGCGGTATGATGCCCGCAGCAACTGAAACGGTTGTCGGGTTGTCCATATATTTCTCGATCAGCCTCTCCTTGTTCCAGTCCAAGTGACGCAAGAGCAAGGACGCCGTGGGTGTCTGCAACGAAGAACGTAAATATATACTATGCCAAAGTCGGATGATGCGGAGGTACTCACGTCGACCCCACATATCTCGCTGATGTAGTCGATATCCGCCTTCATCATCTTCTCGATGTCCGTCTGGCTTAGGGAATCGTACTCAACCTCGTATATCTTGTGGTGCGGATGCTCTTGCGAGCTGAAGTCGTTGAACGCATCAAGCTCCATCTCCGAGGCAGATTCTGCAGTGTGCTTGATCAGCAACCCGAGGAGGACAACCGACAGGAACACTCACCATCCTCGTCTTCGTCGAGCATATCATCGTCGTCGTCGTAGTATTCGACGTTCTCGTCGGAGTATTCATCGTTGGAGGACATAGCGTGTCGTTGGCTCACGGGGGTCGTGTATAGAACTGGTCGGTGGCACTGAGTGGTGTTTGTGACGCCCGATCACTAATAAAGCCTTTCATTGCCATCTATTGCCATCTATTGCCATTCACTTGTCACAGCGCCCAAACGTAAACGCATTCGTGTCTCTTAATTTCTTGAAGTTCATGCCAGCCCCTAGGCCTGGATGGCGGGAAAGGCATAACATGAGTTTTCTCTGTCAATCCGGGACGAAGGTGTTCGGCGTTGAATGAGGCACGGCTGATCGCATTGACTGTCATGGCTTGCTTTAAGTTGTCTATCCACATATGAGAGCTGCAAGAAAACACCTATATAAAGGTTTATACCTCATTGGCCTTGATCTGCGACCACATTGGTTTCATGTTGGCATCCCCAGCGCGCATGAATAATCCAATAATACATTGACACATAATACATAATACAGACGACACAGGAAGTACTAAGATCCTAAATTACATTGTGCGTCACCGATCAGACGGTGATGGGAACGAGAGCGTGCGAGGGACAGCGAAGAAAGAACCGGTGTACAGTGCAAAATATAAGTCGGGAATGGGTATAGCATGAAAATTCCAGATCAGTGTCGGTGGAAAATGAAGTAAGCGTAGATGTGAGATATTAGTGGATAGGAAGTGCGTGAAGCGGATCTGCGTAAGACTTCGGTGGGCAATCAGTCGGAACCCTCTATCGGCACGATCCATGTCCAGCGGCCCTCCATGAAGCCCCTGGCCGTGTCCTCGAGCATGATCTCATTACGCTTGTGCACGTAGACCTAAGTAGACGAATTGCATCAGAATCAACCGTAGCGGAATTTGCATGATCAAGACTACTGACCGTCTTGTCCGTCACCTTCTGGCGGAGCTCCTTGATCCCCTCGGGGTCAATCGGTGACTCGATCAGCTCCGACAGTTCCTCAACTGCCCGCTCCAGGTCACTGAAATTCATGAGATCTTGATGATCCGGTAAGATGATCAATTAGCACATACCGCTGATTATCCTCAAACAACTCCTTCTCGTTGCCCTTCTCGAGGAAGTATGCCATACCATACGTCCACATCAGTGTCGTGCGGCATTGGATCACCTCATCAACTGCCTTCTTCAAGAATTGCACCTCGATCCACGAAAGCTCGGACATGATCTGCATCTCTTCCATCTTCTTCTCTGTCTTCGCATACAGCTCTACAGACAGCGTCTTCGATTGTTCATGATTCGCCCAGCGATTGTAATACTGCAATGGGGAGGGGTGTAAGATCGGCGTGGCGCAAAGTGAAAGGGTGGCCGGCGTACGTGCAGGTACCGCTCCAATGATGCACGGCTTCGCGACTGAGCGTCTCGAGCATCAACGCTCGTCTTCTCATCATAGCGGTTGCAGTTGTAAAACGACGACCCATGCTCGGACCAAGGGCCTACGTGTGCCGTTAATGAACATTCACCGACGTATAGCATATATGCTCACCCAAGCATACCCAGCAGAACTCCCACCTGCACTTCTTGCACGTCATATGGCTGAAGATAACATATGATTAGACGTCTCACGATTGGCAGCGGCAGACTCACTTGCAACCACCATTCTTCTCGATCGTGCTCTGACATTTGCTGCACTCCTTCGTGTTGCTCTTGATCCAATTCGCCGTCTCGCTGTCGTCGTGACACTTCTGCAGCCACATACGCGCGATGGCGCAAATGACCGGCCGATGGTCGCTGTCGATGTTGCAGCCAAAGCAAAACTTGTGCCCCGCTCCGCACGTCACGATCGGTACAGTCTTCAAAAGAACAGACCTGTTTGGCACCGCCGAACATGACGCTGTATAAGTGCAAGACGGATATGGGCAATACTTCAAATTGTGCATGTTGGAGACGAACTGCCTGCCGAGCAGCTCCTGGAAGCGTTCCCAAGTCTCAGCATCCTCTCCCAAGGCTTCATGGACAAACGGGTCCGGGGCGGCAATCGAGCAGCGCTCCGCCATGCAGGTGATCCAGCACTCGGCCTCGGTGCGGATCTTGCTGGTCACGTATGCATTCCAACACGACTTGCAGAACTTGTGGTTGCAACACAGCGCCATGGTCTCCGTCTGTTCCTCGTCGAAGCAGATTGGACAGACAAAGTTGGCGTCCTCCACTGAAGGGCTGGTTCGTCCGAGAATCCTAAACATGCCAGGCTGAAGCCCAGGTGTCGCCGCGCTTCTGCTGCTCTGTTGGGTGCCCAACGTAGAGCGCAAGTATGAGGACGAGGAATGAAAGCGCGCAGGCTCTGGCGCCTTCTTGGGCGGTATAATGCCTGCAGCAGTTGAAATGATCATCGGGTTGTCCATGTATTTCTCGATCAGCATCTCCTTGTTCCAGTTCAAGTAGCGCAAAAGCAAGGACGCCGCGTGTATCTACAACGAATAATGCAAATAAATACTGTGCCAAAATTGGACGATGTGGAAGTACTCACGTCGACCCCACATATCTCGCTGATGTAGTCGATATCCGCCTTCATCATCTTCTCGATATCCGTCTGGCTTAGGGAATCGTACTCAACCTCGTATATCTTGTGGAGCGGATGCTCGGCCGAGTTGAAGTCGTTGAACTCATCGAGCTCCATCTCCGAGGCAGATCCTGCAGTGTGCTTGATCAGCTACCCGAGGAGGCCAATTGACAAGGACACTCGCCATCCTCGTCCTCATCCTCGTCAAACATGTCCTCGTCATCATCATAGTACTCGACGTCCTCGTCAGAATATTCGTCGTTGGAGGACATGGCGCGTCGTTGGGTGAGGGGGTCGCGTGTAGGAGTGCGGTACTGGTAGGGGCTGCATGCGGAATAGGCGCCAAAGATGTCAAGTTCGACAAGATTGACACTCCGAAAGCCTTCCTGTGAAAGAACCTTGTAACGGTTATGTAAGCGATAGTATATTCCTGACTCGGGTCGCAGACGCCACAAAAAGTTACATGCAAAGACTGATCTTCTCCAGATCTGCCGTACGACCTCTCCTGCTGCACAGAAAAATCTTTACACCACCTGCAGGAGTTAGAGCAATGGCGACAGAACATACAGGCACACATAAGGACCCTGTGACGGGCGAGATGATCTCCAAGCAGTGCGTTCCGTTTTCTACTCTCTACTCGAACGTCCTTCACCGATCTCTATGCGATCAGGGAGCTCAAGCGGCGCGAAAAGCAAAGAGCGAAGGAGGCGAAGACTGCAGAGAAGGCTGCAGCCGCTCCCAAGCCTGCTGTGGCTCAGAATGCAGCGGCACAGAATGAGGATGAGTTGAGCCCGAACGTGAGTGATCCATACTACTCTTAATCATGTCGTGGAATACATTGTCAGGCGCACGGTGATTGGGGCCATGAACATAGACCCGATGGGGGCATGTTCTTTCACCCTTGCCCTTGCAAGCCATGGATTTTACCTCCAACAACCATAACATTTTGATTGCACCGATTTCGCCTGAAGTCTGACCGTCTCGATTGACTGATTGCCCAAACACACAGCAATACTTCGAGCTTCGTTCTCGGCACATTCAAAAGCTGAAGGAGACCAAGTCCCCGAACCCATACCCTCACAAGTTCGAGGTCTCGATATCCCTCACCAACTACATCGAGAAGTATGGCCAGGAAGACAAGATCAAGCCTGGAGAGCGATTGAATGGCGTAGTCGAATGCATCGCGGGCCGCATCCACAGTCTACGGGAGTCGAGTCGGTTCCTTAGGTTCTACAACCTGCATGGCGAAGGCCAGAAGGTGCAGATCATGGCAGCCAAGCAGTACGTACTTTGCAGTATATGTATGAGCTGTGACTCAATTTCTGTACAGGGATTCCAAGGATCCAGAGGCATTCGTTGACGTGCATGAAAACTTCCGCCGAGGAGACATCGTCGGTGTGATTGGTACCCCCGTACGCACGAAGAAGGGCGAGCTTTCCATCGCTCCCTCAGAAATGATCCTCCTTGCACCCAATCTGCACCAGCTTCCGTCCGAGCACTTCGGACTGAAGGACCAGGAAACGCGATACCGCAAGCGCTACCTTGATCTAGTCCTCTCGCAGGGCACGCGCAACATCTTCATCACACGGAGCAAAATCATCAACTACATCCGACGCTTCTTCGACAATCTCGGCTTCCTGGAGGTTGAGACGCCGATGACGAGCATGATCGCGGGCGGCGCGACGGCGAAGCCGTTCGTCACGCATCACAACGACCTCGACCTCGACCTGTACCTCCGCATCGCTCCCGAACTCTACCTGAAGCAGCTCGTCGTCGGCGGGCTCGATCGCGTCTACGAGATCGGGCGCGTGTTCCGCAACGAGGGCATCGACCTCACACATAACCCCGAGTTCACGATCTGCGAGTTCTATATGGCCTATGCGGACATGTACGACTTGATGGATCTGACGGAAAGCCTGATCGAGGGGATGGTAAAGTATCTGACTGGTGGCAAGACAACGCTACAGTACCATCCTGAAGGCAAGGACAACGATAAGGTGTATGAGCTTGAGTTCAAGCGGCCGTGGAAGAGATATGATATGATAGAGACGCTCGAGGAGAAGCTCGGGGTGAAGTTCCCTCCTGGTGAGACCCTGCATACCGAAGAGGCGAACAAGTTCCTGCGCGATCTGTGCCAAAAGGTGGATTGCAGTGGATATCGTAGAAATCACCAATTGCTGACATCCTACACAGCACAATGTAGAGTGCAGCGAGCCGCGAACGAATACTCGACTTCTCGATAAGGTGGGATTCAATAATTAGCGCAATCGTGCGGTTTGCTGATTCGTTTCAACTCATTAGCTTGTCGGCGAATTTATCGAACCCCTTTGCATCTCGCCAGCCTTCATCGGTGTGTCATTCCTTATGCTGTTCTCACAATGTCTCATCGTTTCTGCAGTGGGCCACCCACAAGTCATGTCGCCGCTGGCCAAGTACCACCGCTCGCGCCCCGGCCTCTGTGAGCGGTTCGAAGGTTTCATGTGTGGCAAGGAATTCTGCAACGCATACACCGAGTTGAACGACCCGTTCGAGCAGCGATTGCGCTTCGAAGAGCAGGTGCGGCAGAAGGAGGCCGGCGACGACGAGGCGCAAGGCATCGATGAGACCTTCGTGGATGCGTGCGTATATTCTCACAGCTTCGCTCAAGCCTGTTCTAACGCTGTGCCGCAGCTTGGAGCATGGTCTTCCACCAACAGGAGGATGGGGTATCGGTATCGACCGCTTGGTGATGTTCCTGACAGATTCACAAAGTGCGTACTCGTGTCTCTGCTTCCATGCTATCCGATCTGAACGTGTGGTGCAGACATCAAGGAGGTGCTGCTGTTCCCGGCGATGAAGCCTATCGAGACGCCGGCAAACATGACCGGTGTTGTTGGTCCCTCGGGGCAGATTTAGAGTATCTGACTGTGCTTGATCTTCCACGTTGTGCAAATGGGAGTAGACAGGGTTGTCTTGCGGCTATGAACGTGTGCGACTCGAGTCTAAGATTCCTCCATCTTTTGAGCAATATTCTATGGTGAGGTGCGGGCAGTTCAAAGTGGGGGATCGTCGCCTTCGTATACGTGTTTTTTTCCGCTGTCAGTAGAACTTGTCGGAACCGTCACGCTTGCTTCCCATCGATACATGCTTTTCGAGGGTCGTCGAAGGTGCTGGAGAGGCACTCGAAGCGTCGAGAACTCTCAGGCCGCATTGGGGGCATGACGCGCGCCAAAATTTTGGGCGCGTAAAAGCCAAAGCGTATCTGCAGGCGTGCCCTCCAGATCTGCACGTTTACCTCTTCAACCACCATGGCTGTCGTCGGCGTCGATTTCGGTGCACTACACAGCAAGGTGTGGCCGCAATCCATATCGCCTCGGACGTCGCGCTGATGATGTTTGCGATTTGTACAGATCGGTGTCGCAAGACATCGAGGAATTGATATTATTGTCAATGAAGTTTCGAATCGCGCTACTCCGTACGTTTTCGTCTTCTCGTCTAGAGTGTGTTGCAGGATGCTCAACTTACCTGTCCCTCAGTTCCCTCGTTTCCTTCGGTCCCAAGCAGCGATCGATTGGAGAGGCCGCAAAGACACTCGAGACTTCCAACTTCCGCAACACGATCGGTGGCCTGATACGACTCATCGGACGGACATTCCAGGATCCCGAAATACAGGAAGTAGAAGCAAAGTTCCACAATGTGAAAATGGTGGACGTGGACGGATCGCTCGGCGTAGAAGTGAGTCGCATGTTATTGCGTATGCGAGCGCCTGTCTCATAAAAATGCTTTGCAGGTGCAATACCTGGGTGAGCGACGGGTATTCACCATCACGCAGCTGGTCGCGATGTATTTGGCAAAGCTGCGTGACACTGCGTCGAACGAGCTTAAAACCGGCGTCACCGACATCGTGATCACCGTGCCCGGATGGTTCACCGATATCCAGCGACGCGCAGTGCTCGACGCTGCTCAGATTGCAGGACTGAACTGCCTTCGTCTCATCAATGACACCACTGCAGTTGCTCTCGGCTACGGTATCACCAAGTCGGATCTGCCAGAGGCAGACAATCCACGGCACGTCGTCTTCGTCGATGTCGGGCACTCATCTACGTCGTGCGCCGTCGTCGCATTCTCGAAGGGCCAGCTGACTGTCAAGTCAACCGCGTATGACCGCCACTCCGGTGGACGAGACATCGACTTTGCGCTCGTCCGGCACTTCGCCGCCGAGTTCAAGGAGAAGTACAAGATTGATGTCCTCTCCAGCCCCAAGGCAACCTTCCGTCTTGTAGCCGGCTGCGACAAGATCAAGAAGGTTCTCTCTGCGAACGCAGAGGCACCGCTGAACGTCGAATCGATCGTGAATGACGTCGACGCCGCGAGTCGACTCAACCGTGAGGAGTACGAGAAGCTCATCGTCGGCGTTCTCGACCGCATCCCGGGGCCTCTGAAACAAGCGCTCGCTGACTCTGGGCTCACCCTCGAGCAGATCGACGCAATCGAGCTTGTCGGTGGGGGCACGCGTATCCCGGCCGTGCGCGCGAAGATTCAGTCTGTCTTCGAGGGCAAGACGCTCATGACGACGCTTAACCAGGATGAGGCTGCTGCGCGGGGCGCGACTTTCGCCTGCGCGATGCTCTCGCCGGTCTTCCGCGTGCGCGACTTCTCGATGCACGACATCGCGCCTTACTCGGTCAAGGTGCAGTGGCAGCGTCTGCCAGACGATGGTGACGATGATACGGAGCTCGTCGTGTTCCCGAAAGGAAACAACATTCCTTCGACGAAGGTGCTCACGTTCTACCGCAAGCAGCCCTTCGACATCGAAGCGCTGTATGCGGACCCCGCCGCGCTGCCTGGCGGCATCAATCCCTGGATCGCTCACTTCACGGCGAAATCGATCGGCCCGGACGAGAAGGGCGACTTCACATGTGTGCGGGTCAAGACCAGGCTAAACCAGCACGGTATTGTCTCGTTCGAAAGTGCATATGTGGAGGAAGTCGAGGAGAAGGAGGAACCAATGAAGGTGGATGGCGAGGAGCAGATGAAGAAGAAGAAAATCACTCGTAAGAAGGAAGTACCCTTCGTATGGAGCTCCACTTCGCTCGATCCTTCCATCGTCGAGAAACTCAAGGAGCAAGAAGCGCAGATGCATGCTGCTGATAAGCTCGTCATGGACACTGAGGTGAGTGGTCATCAATATACGGTGATGTCATCTGATTGGCTGATGGCACCTATGTTCAGGACCGTAAAAATGCGCTAGAAGAGTATATTTACGATACCCGTGGACGACTTGACGAGCGATACGTTGCCTATATTCAGCCACAGGAGAAGGAGAGACTGCTTGCTGCACTGCAGGCGGCAGAAGACTGGTTGTACAGCGAGGAGGGCGAGGACGCGACCAAGTCTGTCTACGTCGAGCGGCTCGATGCGTTGAAGAGGCTTGGTGACCCGATTACGTTCCGCTACAGGGAGGCGGAGGAGCGCTCGAAGGTGGTGAGCCAGCTGCGTGAGACGATCAACACGTACATGGCGCAAGCGACGTCGGGCGAGGAGCGATATGCGCATATCGACGAGAAGGACAAGCAGGCGGTCGTCGAGAAGTGTGCGACGGTGCAGAAGTGGCTCGAGGACCAGATCGCGCGACAGAGCGAGCGGCCGAAGGACGTCGACCCGGTACTCATGAGCGCGGACGTGATGAAGAAGCGCGACGAGATCATCTACTTCTCGACGCCGATCATGACGAAGCCGAAGCCGAAGCCACCAAAGGTCGAGCAGCCTGCGGGCACCGAGACGCCGAAGAGCGGCACGCAGACTCCCAATGCTCAGCAGCAGGAAGAGCAGCAGCCGCAGGCTGCGCCGGAGGGCACCAACGAGCCTTCGGAGATGGACGTAGACTAGAGATATCGTGCATTGCAATCTTCTCTCGCTCCGATGCAGCATTGATAGTCCGGCAGTTTGGGAACGCGTGTGCGATATGTTAGAAAATAACGCGTTGGCATGTAGAAGTACAGTACTTTGCGATCAAAGTCAATCAGATGCTTGTTTTCGGTCTGTATAGGCATAGGCAAAGTCCGGACGTTCAGGCTACAGCATGCTCATTCAAGGTGGCCACTCATGCTCCTTCGTACTCTCCACAGCCGCTGGCGCTGGCGACTAATACGTGTCCCAGGAGCACAATGACACCGACGATGATGCTTTCAGAGGAGAGGCAATTCGAGCCATCGATCATAAACAGTAATGGTATGACTCGCACCGCAGACTCGGATCTCACACTCGGGGACAACGTTCGAGGCGCATGAACTGTTGAGAAGAATGCTGGCAGGCCCATGTATTTTGTTCCTAACAGCGCTATGGTGCGTGACCATCGTCATAGCCAACAGTCAGGGAGGTGTTTCAAAAGTTGTAAGGCCTAGCCCACGACTCATTTGCACTTCATCCTCCAACGGCCAAGTAAGTTGGGATCCTTCTCGTTTCACTCATACTGATTATTGGTAATGAAGAGATCGTAAATGAACACTGAGTACACCTTTTTTGAGACGTCCTCTGCATGTCTGAAGTAGAGGCGGAAGCCATTTCTGACTGACGTTCCTCGATTTCATGGACCAGTGAGTAGTTCTGCCACTGGATATCACATCTATTCATATTACTATAAGCCGCAAATTCCAGTATTTTCAGCCGCGCAGATTAGCTACATGCAAGAAAGGCTTCAAAATC
Source organism: Laetiporus sulphureus 93-53 (assembly GCF_001632365.1). NCBI lineage: Eukaryota > Fungi > Basidiomycota > Agaricomycetes > Polyporales > Laetiporaceae > Laetiporus > Laetiporus sulphureus. The sequence continues at coordinate 175,691 of NW_024468543.1, forward strand.
CTCCTGCAAGCCCAGATTCTCCGACAGGCGGTTCTAATGAAGACATTTTGAAGTGCGCTAGGATGCTATCATGACTATCCAGGAGCTGTTCCTGCCCGTTTTGCCTTCTTTTGCTCTCTATCTTTGACACATGGCAGCGTCGACAGTCGACATTCTGAATCGTTGTGCCAGTCTGAACTCAGAACTAGTCGCAACTCTAGTGTCGTCTTGACACCCTTGGGAACGAAATCATGTCTATGACCGATTACCATTGGACTTTAACGAGCATGGGTACTTTTTGCTGACGGCACGCATTCCTTTCGCTCCCGAGATGGGCCCGCAGATACTCGTAAGGTGTCTTTTGTCGCCCATTTCGTGAGATACTGCAGCCTCAGGTATGTATATGCAAATCTTGTTACATACTTATCGTTAAGTACGACAATCGAATGCTCAGGAAGGCACCGAGGGCAAGTTTAATCATCATGCAAGCAAGTATATGCATTTGCTTTACCACAAAATCATTGTGATCTAAAGTGCCATTTTCATGTCTTGCATGGTGGGAGGATTTGTGGATTGGATCTTTCCGCAACGCTGGCATTGAGACGTCACCGAACAAGCTTATGAATGGCGATGATATCTCGCGAGGACAACGTTACTGAACCTTGCGGGGAATAACGTAGGGTTCCTCAGGCAACTTGTCTGACCTGACAAGCAGCGGGTTGATGTCTCCGATTTTACACTATCTTGTAGCATTAGCGAGAATCCATGGTTCATCAGTAAGCATACTCACTGGAATGACTGGTGTTTAATGTTCGCTAGTGAACATAATCATAATGTGCATCGCACTGACGGGAGTCCGAGCTTGTGGCCTGAGAATCGAGATAGATGAAATCGAGATGGATGGAAATCGAGCGAGCACACTTTTCGCAGAAATAGAGGTGGTGTCCTCTCACGCTTACGGTTTCTGCGTGGAGGCTCTGAGTATCGCCGTCAACTCAGAGAATAACGACTCGACAACTCGAGAAAGTGGTTTCTTGGAGAGAGACTGTACTGAGACACAAGCTGTGGCGCGAGCGCTACTACGCCACTCGCGCTCGAACCGTGCGTCCGCGTGTTGCTCAAACTCGCTCGTGTATCTCGCCTTGATTCGTGTGCCCCATATCTCATGCAGAATCCGCTCGCCATCAAATAATTGGCATCAATTTCATTCTGCTTGCCATCGAGAGCCGACATTTGGACGAAATTTCCGACGAAGAGCGCATTCCTGATCGACACGCAAATTGCACCAGCAAGACAATCCATGAACAGACGAAATGACCTCCATGAAGTCGAAACAGCATGCTTCATGGCGATGGATATGTATTCACACTTTGCTATGATCACAGTCCGGCGGCAACGTCGCGATAGCTGCTCCATATCCTCCGGCAGCAACATCATGGATAACATTGCTGAAAAAGCCAAGATGGATCCATCGGGGGAACAAGATAGTGTGCGAAATGACACACAGCGGAAGTCTGGTGGAAGAATATGCTTCGGTTCATAGTGAGCGTTTCGTTTGACGTCGAATTGGGCGAACGATGTTGTTGATCAATGCTATAGTCACCCTTGGAAAGACATCACTTGACTCTTCGTGCAATCTCGCTAGAAGGGAATACGAAGTGGCGCGCTCACAATACACATCTCAATTCATGCACTCGGAGGAAAGCGCTGAATATAGATTGGTGTAAGTTTTTTCCGTAAATCATGCAAGCAATCTCAGACTCGCCTGACGAACTCCCTCGATGTATATTCAGTCAGGTCCTAACGGTTCCCGGTCTCTAAGAACTCGTGAAATTACAGATCACGAGTGACTCATAGTTGCTGCCACCTGCCTAGCCGGCCCAAAGTGTCACCTGTCGGTGATATTAGAAACATGCCAGGATGTTGGGCTCATAGGCATTAGACACTGCGACGTAAGTGCACATCACTTAGCCTACAACAGCGGCAAGCTTACACGTTTTCCCGATTGTCCCGCTCGACGGCATCCGATGGTTTTGCAGCTCCAAGCAGACTTCGCTTACGAAATGCAGAAGATCCTCTGACGGTGACATCATTGCCTTTTACAACCTCAAGTGTCAGTCAAAGCTGCAAAGAAGTCACTTCAACGGAGATGTCATGTCGTGATCAAGCGATAGCCGTGCTAAGAACAGTGAACTTAGACCGTGATTAGGTACTGTAGATGGTGGGTCATCGCACAGCCCACAGCCAGCAAGAAATCTAAAGCAATTGGCGCACAATTTTTTGCGTAGAATGTGGCTGGTGGATGAAGGCAAGCGAGAGTGTATAAGCGCGGCGCGAGCAGACTTTCAACGGGCGCCAACGCGTCCGTGGCTGTAGGTGCCACTCAATCGTAAACGTGTCTGTTCGCGACAGGAGCATAAATACTGGCGCAGAAACAGTATATACATTTGTGAGTCCATTCATTCATACCAATGAGACGACGTAGTTGAATACAATCTCCTAGAGTGCCACCATGGAACCCTCTGTCCTAGCCACTCAAGCTCTCGACGGACTCTTTGATCTTTCGCTCAGCTCACATTAATCCACTGCATAGACGCCTCTCTCTTTCCTGACGAGCATGTTGTCTCTGCTTCTTCTTGATATCACGAAGGACCAACGTCATGCCCGCGAGATGCATCCAGGCCTGGAGATAGATCGTGCTGCAGTACTCCGCGGCCCACCGCTTCTCGAGTTCCTCGTCGCGTGCCCGACGCTCCTTCCGCTCCGCACGAGAGTCTTTGCCAACCGACTTGCGAGGCTCCTCCGTGGACGCATTCGTCCTCTGGCTTCCTTCGGCAATGCTCGCTCCCCTTGAATGGCCCGTAGGCATGCCCAGCTCGCGCTGCTCACCGTCTATCACATTGGAATGCTCGCGGTCCTGTGGGCACGTGTCATCTCTCCTTGTCCCTTTGAGCCGTGCACGACATTGCTTACCTTTAATGCGGCAACCGGCGTTTCCACCAATGTGAAACAGCTTTCAGGATATCTCTTGTTGAACGCCCTCATAGCAGCCAGTGCCATTCCCGGCCTCAGCTCATGGGAAGGGCTCAACTTGTAGAAGATTTCGCCCAGGAAAATATCCCATGCCATAGTCTTGTCAACGTAGTCGGGGATATTGTTCAATGCGGGCCATGCCAGTTTGCGCTTAGTTTCTGCTTCTGTGGCCCCAGCTGCTGCTGCAAGCTCCGTGGCGATGTGCCATATCGTGTTAGGCTGCGTCGGTCCAGCCTCTTCAGCAAGCTCCGCGATAACTAGTGGATCCGCAAGAAGTCGTACCTTGGGTTGCCTGTGACGTTTCACCTTATCGGCTTTCGCCACGCGTGCCGTGTATGCTGCTCCAATGTCCAGACATTGCGTGAAAATCCGTTCGCATGATGCGATGAATGGCAGTCGCACTGATGTCACAGGAACCTCGACCCTAGCCTGTCCTATCATGGACCCGTGACTTTGCTGCGTGGGCGCGGTAGTGAATGACGGGGAAAGCGGAGTATGCGGGAAGGAAGATTCGTCAGACTCGGTACCGGATGTCTCAATTCTGCTTATCGTTTCAAGCTCGTCGCCGTTGTTGATGTCCTGCGCAACCCGTCAGCGATCTACGGACACGAAGCCACTATCGACATCCTCACGCCATGTGTTGCGGGTGGGTTATTACTTACCTCTGATCCAAAGCATCCCTGCTCTGCAAGGACATGCTCGTGTTCATACTCTGCCACATGGTTCCAACCATCGAGATAGAGAACTGGTTCGGGGAAGTTGGCAGCCCCAATCTCTGGGATCGGTTGTAAAACCCGCGCGCCGAAGCGCATGTGGAACTGCAGCAACATTGAGTACCTTGTGCACCAACCAAGTGATGCCTTTGTGCTTACCGAAGACTCGTATCCAACTGAAGCATCCGTGCATCCATTGTCGTCGTCCGTTTCCGGCGCATGTTCCTCAACTCCGTCGATCGTGAAGCAGGTTGACTTGATATGACGTCCACGATTACCGGCGTTATCAGGTGAGCACAAGCATAGACACGAAGGCATCAGCTGGATAACTCACCGAGATGTCGTTCCTGTTGTCATCCGTGTATGTGTTTGTACTTTCAGTGATCACCTCGAAGATGGTGCCTGTAGGCCCTTGCTCATGGTCATGCTCCGCAAAAGCACGTCGCACTTTCTTCAGCCATTTAATTGAGTTCTTGATGGCCGCATGGGCCCTCTTGAGCAAGCTTAACATTGTGGCGCAGTACGTCGAGTGGCAAACGCGATGTCAAAATGGTACTCAATGGACTGAGATCTCAGATAGGTGAGTCTGACGCTGTTAGTAAGAACTGTAATGACAAGAAATTTCTAGAAACGGTGTGGATGGATGGTGATGGTCACTTGTGGTGGTTGGGGAATAAGTGCGAGGAAGAAGGCAAGGCGCGTCGCGGTTGACTTTAGAATAGGCGCCTATATCGGTAGCTCGTGCCCACGCATGAACCTCGTGGCCATTGCCCACCATTTTCGACCATAGCTTGAGTTAGCCAAGCACTTTTTGTGTCTTTCTTTCCAAGCCCGAGACTTGATTTCTAGTGCGTCTAGACATTTTGTGTGGCTTGCAATGATCTATGATATGTTGCATCAGAACAAAGGCCACGTCTGGAAGATGAGGCCTCCGCAATGGAAGCTACCTTCCTGTGGCGTCGCTTGTGCGTGAAGGCCGAGGGAAAAGAAACAAAGAAAGTGTGGCACGAACCTGTTATGTGGCGCCAACGCGTTTGCCGCAGTCATGCAATATGCGCCTAATTGCGCGCACTCCAAGCTGGAAAGAAAGATCCTGTTCGTGGGATTCAGTTCAGTTCTCTCTCTTGACGGGACGATATGACCTCCAGGAAGTCGAACCAGCGTGCTCCGTGGTGACGGATATGTTTTCACAGTTTGCTATGATCATAGCCCGGCGGTAACGCCGCGATAGCTCCTCTGTAGCCTCCGACAGCAACAACGTGGATAACATTACTGAAAAATATGCTTCGGACAATAGTGAGCGTTTCCTTTGCCGTCGGACTGGGCGAGCGAATAAGAAGTGGCACGCTCACAATGCGCATCTCAATTCATGCATTTGGAGGAAAGCGCTGAATATAGAGTGGTGTAAGTTTTCCGTAAATCACCCAAGCAATCTCAGACTCGCCTGACGAAATCCCTCGATGTATATTCAGTCAGGTCCTAACCGTTCCCGGTCTCTAACAACTCGTGAAATTACAGATCACGAATAACACATAGTTGCTGCCATTTCTGCCTAGCCGGCTCAAAGTGGCACCTATCGGTGAAATTTAAAACAATGCCAGGATGTTGGACCCACGGGCACTAGACACTACGACGTACTAAGTGCGCAACACTTAGCCTACAACAGCGGCAAGCTTACACGCCGATTGACCCGCTAGACGGCAACCGATAGTTTTGCGAGTTTGACACTGCAGGAGGAAACCACGTGGCTACGGCCAAACTCTCTGTTGAGCAATGAGGGTGAGGTTTTGATTTGAATTCAAGCGAAGAGTTGTTGATAGTGTACACTTACGATGCAAAGCACGACACGGCCTGAAAACGCCTGGACTTGCTTCATGAAACAGTGCATCAAAGGCAGTCATGCTGAAGTGTATATGGGAGTAGATGCAGATGAACTAGTTGAGGTGAGACGAGAAGTCGATGGGATACTTTTGAAAGAGTGTGTGTGCATATACACTGCCACCACGCGCGTCGGAACCCTGAACATTCAATGAGTCAGAGTCAACGAGCGTGAGACTCGTCTTGCGCGTAAACAACAAATCTGAAGCGTGATTGACGAGTCGCATTCATTTTTTTCCAGTGCATTTATTACTCGGTCGGATTATCGAGTTGTGGCGATTACATTTTTATGACATTCAGAAGACGTCCTCCACAGTAGGCCTCGCTGCCGCTTAACGTCAATCGAAGACTTGAAGTCGGCAAGCCCCTTGTTTCTGGGGTAGGAACCGATCAGAAAACAATAGGAATTCTTCATATTAGTACACTTCTATTTCTGACGAAGGCACGTCCCAAATCGCAGGCGCCGCAAGAACAGCATGGAAGGAATGTCTCAGCACTGGGCTACATATGAGAACCGATATCGGGGCACGCAGCGTCCGCATCTGTGTGTTTCAGGAAACATCAAGCTTCAAGGTTCTTTGGTTGGCCCGTTATTCGAAAACAACAGCACATCAGCGAGAAACCACCCGCAGGCAAGTCAAGACGCTAGCATGCGGCATGGTCAGCGGCGAGCGCATTGCATGCTCTACTGCACACAGCAAATGTAATGCTTGAGAGTAATCTACATACGGGTATGCAGTTTGCACCATGCCACACTCATTATTCACCAATGTCAAGAACATAGGAGCAGAGATGGCAGTCATGCATGCGCTTCCCAGCTCCCAGCTCCAGAAGAACTTAGATTTCGAAAGGTCAAGAAGACGACACCATAATCGGGGTCGGCCGCACTGTATTTCTCACCAAATCACAGAATCGTTGTGTTTCTTGGTCCAAAATGCAGCATCTTTGCGCGTACGTACTAAACCTGCGATTCATATGGTCAGACTAGGCCAGACTCGGGTAGGACGGATATCATTAGATAGAAGGTAACTCGTGATGGCATGTTCGAAGATTGAGAGCAGCCATGTGTACTGGGGGACCGGTGACAGGGTCACGCAATGATGATGGTCATGGCGGTCAGATAGAATAGGCGAAGATCGTGTCCAAGCTAGGTCCAAGGTCCGTGGTCTCCCAAGCCAAATGGTGTTCGATAAGTAGAGGGAAAAGCCAGTCGTGCTAGCGCTACTATTAATAATGAAAAGCTCGAGGTACTACGTATTACGACACATCAATAGCGGCAAAAGAAAGCTGGAAAACTGAGACTAACAAATCACAGAGACGAGCCAGCGCTTCATGATAAATCACGTTTAGGAGAAGGAGAACGTGATTTGCGCCAAATAAACGAGACGCGAAGAAAACAGTTAGTTACTAGGAGAAAGACAGCGGCCGAGGACAACAGTTGCAGAATACACCTGTTTGGAAAAACAAATCCTAGGAATCATGGTTCTAGATTAGTTATTCGTTCAACTTCTATAGCAAGCAGAGAGGTTCGCTTACTACATGTAGCTTGGAGATCGCAAGGCTATATATATATATATATATCGAGACTTACTACGCTATTTGGGATTGCCGTTATCGTCCAGACCTATAACGAACGTTCGTTAAAACCCCATGTCAAATACAAGTTAACGTACCCAAGGTCCGATCGTAATACATCCACAAAAATGTACTGATCCTGCCCATCATATGCAGATTGGGACTGGATGGCCAATTCAAGTGCTGCGCGACGGCGGCGGTGAACTGGACGCTCGAAGACATAGTATAGCTGGCGAATGATTCTGGCAGTAATCCTACTGCTCCGAAGTCAAAGAGGCACGTCCTCCCTTCGACATCGACGCCGAAGTTGCTCTCGTCCATGTCGGACTGGGTAAAGACCAGCCGCTCATTGCAAAGGCTGACGAGCGCTATTGGCCCGGACCTGGGCGTAACCCTCGTACTAGCCTAGCCCAAGTCATATGTCAGTGGATGGCGAACACAAGAAAATACAAGCGTGGACGCACTTTATTTAAGTACCGCTCAATAGCCTGGATGCTTGAGAAAGACAGAGGCGCCCTGTAGTCCTTGAATAGCTTATGGCGGGCGCGACCACTTCCTAGAGGGCCAATCCGGACACGGTCGGGAGGAGGAGCTGGAAGATCATGAAGCCACTGGATTGCCAGTGCCACCCTTTGGGGAAGGTCCAGGACTGGAGTGGGTGTAAATTTGATGTTCTCCATGACCATGTATGCCATCTGATGGTCACGGTGGAAGAATTGGAAGACCTCGGGAACGTGTGGCGCGCTCATGTTGCTCTTTGCGCACTGGAAGACGTACGTCTGCGTCTCAAATTCAGGGTACAGAGACTTATAACTGTCGAATTTAACGAAGAATTCATCGATGACGAGGCAACGTCTGTAGCCATTCTCCCTCCCATGAGAGCGCTCATGTTCGGCGCAAGCGCTAATGATAACGGCCTCGAAGGCGGCTGCGTCGCGGGGTGTGGACGTCATTGCTGTCCACCCTTGGATCTAAGCAACGGCAAGGAAGAGCGATATAAGGATATGTACGAAGATGAAAGATAATGGGCTATAAGGGAGAGGACTAGGTTGAAAGCATACCACAAACGCAATGCTTTAGATGAAGACGCTTGAGTAAAGGTTAGGAAGAGCGACAAAAGGATACGCACGAGGATGAAAGTCAAAGGAGAAGTTAGGTCGAGAGGAGACGAAAGATGAAAGGGAGGTAGGAGATGGACACATGCCGTTCGTTCAAGTTAAGTAGAGGGCCTCGTTGGGGATCAGCTTGCCCTAAACTGATCGATCAGTGTCACGGGATCTCATATGGCAACCGTCACTGACCAGCTACAAACACGTCCATATGGAAATAAGGATAGGGCCGGTACCGGCAGCGCCCGCTACAACGATTATTGATTTCATACGTTGCGTCGGTGGACTTTCACTGACGGGCTGGTGTTACATATGTGAATATGATAAATATATTGGTTTTAATGTTTACGGAGCTGTGTAGAGAACACCTATCGATGTGAGGTAGGGCATGCGCAGGAGGTGATGTTGCTCGGTAGGGACCTGGTTGACAGTGAAGATGCACATGCAAAGACATATCATATGAACAACGCATAGTAAAGAGCAAACAACAGTGAGTACTGCAGCACACGGCGAACAAAAGCAGAGTACACACCGTTACTATGGATGACGGAAGACTTGTCGTCAACAGACAGAAATGACACTTGTGAAAATGATCTAAGTAAAGCACGAACGAACAAAAAAAAACCAACACACCATCAACAGCATTCTCTTTCTGAGTCCAACAGTGACCATGTAGAGGGAAGTGAACAAAAGACGACAGTGGATCACATATATCGAAACGTCGATTGACACACAACAGATTGAAAGCCAGTCGCGACCCACAGTGATGTCAAAGAATGCAAGGGAACCGATAGACATAGACAACGAGGAGGTGAAAAAACCAGACTTAGAGGGAACATGAACCGGTCCAGAGGCGGATGAATATGTGACAGAGTTTTCCACCCGCACTGAATGCAGCAGATTGTGTAAGCATGGGAAAGCGGATGAGATGAGCGACATTTCAAAAGAATTGTCTACCAGGATTGACACAACAATACCTGCATAGTTGCTGACGAGATGCAGACGACACATCGAGTTAAACACTGATGAGCGCAGATGGGGCAAAGTAAGCGGCCAATGCGAAGTCAATGAATCTCTAGGCAGTGGAGCATTCACGTGAACAACGTCATATTTCACGTGCCGCTGATTTCTGGTGGGAAACTGGTTCAAGATGCGATGGTAAGACCCACTACTGTCATAGCAGGAATTTCATTAAAACTGATGATCGTATATCCACCCAGGCTCCTCCTCATCTCGCTTTCAGGAGTTTGGGGGGCCCCATCCTAGGGAGGGTACACCGTGCCACATCCTAGACCAATCGACCATGTGCTCGAGCATGATGTGATCACCAATTTTGCACTCCCCACTCTGATTCCCCTCTAACTCCCTACTGTCACAGATTTTCGCCACAAAGTCTGCACATGACTTTTCTCACACCACAGATCACGTGCTTCACCAATATCTCATGCCACTCAGCCACAGACACGACGCGTAGAGATCAGATGATAGTCCACATCACATGTTATGGTCCAGACCCGCGGATGATA
>NW_024468543.1:185921-206131 GCF_001632365.1 Laetiporus sulphureus 93-53
CCTTGCCTGCATCCACCACATCAGCCAGTAAGTCAACAGGCTCTTGCACCACATAGGGTTCAGGGGGATACCTTTGGGATCAGGGGGATCAGGGCGGCACATTCCACGTGACTGTCCCTTTTTAGTCTTTTTGATCTCTTGTCCAGTGTTACCGTGACATTAGAAACAATCTGACATTTTCTGCGCCCCTGCTTAGTGTCTAACACAAGCGGCCACATATTTTCAGCGCAAGCAGTTTCAGCCGTAGTGCGTGGCTTTTTTGACACACATTCCAATCCGATCTCTATCCGGCGTGAGCCTCAGCAAGACTCTGAGCTGCCCAAAGCCTCAAAGCGCAAGGCCACCCCCAGGATCGACCTCGACGCCCACTACAAGTGTCAGGAAACCAACAAGGAGCATGGAAGACTCCTCACACTCACATCGCTCGGCGCATTGTCCACAGACAGGCAGTGCGCAGCAGCTAGGGTCGTCGATACTACACACATTATAAAGCACAGAATCATCCGCAAACCTCGCAATCGCACCCCATCACTTGAACGCTACAAGCCCAGACATGGACGGCTTACCACAGGCAGTCATAAGCCAGCACCACCACCAGAACTCATCACTTCTAATGCAGTACCTCCCCCCCGTCATCGCTCCCATTCCAACTCGTCCCCTACCTAACTTTATAAAGACAAACACCCTTGCACGTCCCATTCGCCCACTCCCTTCCAGAGTCAGGCTGACGATCCACATCGAGACTCTTACGAAGCAAGTAGACGCTACCCGCTTCAGGCTCCAACCTATACTAGAAGCGTTCTCATATCGTCTAAAGGACAAGCACCAAGGACCTATCTTTAGCCTCGCCACAGAACTCGACAAAGTCTGTGTCGACCTACACACTGGAACGCACACATACACATTCATCGAGAAGCAGGTGATCAACACAGTCTGTTTGGAGATAGGAGGCATTAGTTTCAAGCAGATAGGGAAAGAGGAGAGGCTGCAGGAAATTGCCAAAGCCCTGGTCTTCATCGCCAAAAAGCGATACTTGAACTTTTTGTACTAGTCTACATACATCTATATCACAATGGAAGGAGCCGATCGTGCGCATGCATCCACATTCAGGCAACGAATGGATGACATTCTTCACACAAACGTCGAGTCAGCACATGACGGCAGTACTCCACGCGCCTCACAGCGCAATTCACCTGAACCTGCACTAGGACCGCAGGATTCTGCATCACAAGTCGGAGGACCAGCATCCCCGACACCATCACTTGTACCAGCCTATGTTCTGCCCATCTGGGAGTTTGATGGACACCAATTCGAGCACCTGGAAGATGCTCTCAGACAGTCCGCTCCCAGAGAAGTCCCGGACCACATCCGTGAATGGGTGATCATCGCAATGAAGCTCACGGTCACCACTGAGATCGCCAAGGTCTACAATGTGCTCAGAAACAAGATGTACGAGCACAAGAAAGCCTTTGAATCGGTGATCCAAAACAACAAAAACGAGCACCGACTCAAGGAGGCAGTTCTCCAGACGGAGATCGGGAAGCTCAAGGATAGGATCCTTGCACAAGATGCACACATGGCGGTCTTAAATGACAAACTCACGGGAACCCAGGCAGCAATGCTCGACACAGGCAAAGAAATGATGGAAATCAAGGCAGCTAACGTTAAGCTGCAGCACGAGCTAGCTTCGCTCAAAGCAAGCGGCGTCACTATGACGCAAGGTCAAACATCCGGCACGGTCCAAGCACACAAGCCACGCATCAAAATAGCCGAACCTCCACACTACTCAGGCAAAGGAAGTCTGGAGGACTGGCTCCAACAACTCGGCATATGGATGCGGTGGAACGAGATGAACGACGATGAACACAAGATCACCACGGCCCTGCTACATTTGGAAGGTGGCGCATTCACATACATATCAGAATATGCAACCAAGGCAGCAGCATGGCAAGCACTTGGCACATGGAAAGACTTCGTCAACATTCTCAAAGTAAACTACAGGACCCTCGACCCGGACAAGGATGCGCAGCAGCATTTGAAGGATATCTGCAGCAAAACGTATCCCACAATGGTATCCTTTGCAGAACAGTTCCGCCAATGGGCCACTAAGACCAACCTAGAGCACACTGCACTCATCGGTTACATTGCTGAACACCGAAGCAAGGATGTACGCCAGGCAATGGTCACACGAGACAGTTTAGGAATTTCTGACCCCATCACATGGCCAGAATATCTCGACCTATGTCTTCAATTAGAGTCCAAGTTCAGAGCCGACAAGGCAGGACAATGCGGAACAGTTACAACATCATCATCGTCAGCACCACAGGCCCCAGAAGACCCCAACACAATGGTCGTGGATTGAGTATCCACCCTCACCAAGGAGCAAGAAGGATGGCTGGAGAAGAAGCTATGTGTACGATGTGGGAAACACCCCTTCATTTTTAAACAGCGATGCCCAGACCCCAAGTACAAAGGCAAATTCGAAATGCCAAAGCGGGGCCAAGCAACAAGGGCAATTTCTTCGAACACGGCTCAGACATCTCCGACGACAGCAAGGCAAGATACAAAGCAGTCCGTGCTTTCATCGCCAGCTACGATGCGAAGGGTAAAGAAAAGGAGGCAGAACTGATACCAGCTGTCGAAGCAGCTAGGATCACGGAGGTAGAAGATGATGAGGATTTTCTTCGACGGGTTCTCTGAGGTCTGGCCAGAGTCCCCATAGACACTGTAATAGTACCTACTCGCTCTCGCATGTATCAGTATCAAGTTTTTTATACATCGCATCTATCGGTTCGTCAAAACACGCGATCAATCTACCTGTTCACCTCAAACAGGGAGTAAGGGAAGTCCAGACTGAGGCGCTCCTTGATTCAGGAGCATATTCTTGCTACATCAACCCATGGCTGGTTGATCAATTGAATCTCGCTACAATCTCACTTGAGAAGGAGATCAGGGTTTATAATGCAGATGCCCCTCACAACAAGGGTGGAACAATTAAGAAAAGGGTTCTTCTAAGTATAACCATCGGAAACCACACAAGCAGGCAAAGCCTTTTGGTTACCGATATAGGACATAAAGACATTATACTAGGCATGAGTTTCCTTAAGGAGCATAATCCCGAAGTGGATTGGGGAAAACTCACAGTCGACTTCACCCGGTGCCCACAAAGATGCACACCCTCACAGGTAGCAGTTCAGGAAGAGGACCTGGAAGACACAAACATCCCCCACATCGAAGACCTTATGGAGTTCGTCGGTTCCCAGGAGTTAGGTGACAACTGGAATGACATGGACAGCTTCATTAGATGGGTGTCATTATCAGAAGTCCCTGATGCGCAGGCCGTAGCATCACTCATTATGGGTCTTGACACCAAGAGGAATCAGGATAGAGCACCGCAAAAAGGAGAACAGGACAAAGACTACTGGTCAGCCTATGTCCCCAAACACTTCCACGAGTATGGCGATGTGTTCTCCAAGAAGCAGTCGGAATGAATGCCCACAAGAAAGCCCTACGATCATCCAATCGAACTTGTTCCAGAGGCATCGTTACCATGCCCGGCAAAGTTATATCCTATGAACCTACAGGAAAGAAATTCGCTCGATACGTGGATAGACCAAGAGTTGGCCAAAGGTTACATTAAGAGATCAAGGAGTCCAACCGCAGCACCCATTTTCTTCATTAAAAAGAAAGACGGATCACTGAGGCTCGTACAAGATTACAGAAACCTCAACGCAGTCACAAAGAAAAACAAGTTCCCAATCCCCCGCATTTCGGACCTCATCGACCGACTCTTACATGCTAGTATATTTACGAAGCTTGATCTGAGATGGGGGTTCAACAACATAAGGATTAGGGAAGGAGACGAAGAGAAAGCCGCCTTCATCACACATCGTGGCCTCTTCAAACCCACTGTAATGTACTTCGGTTTCTGCAATGCTCCTAGCACCTTCCAAACAATGATGAATACAGTCCTCGAAGACTTAATTCGCACTGGAAAGGTGGTAGTCTACCTAGATGACATCCACATATTTACGGACAATCTCGATGAACATCAACGACTAGTGAAAGCAGTTTTACAGCGCCTCCGGGACAATGACTTATATGCCAAACTGGAGAAATGCTTCTTTGAACAGTCCTCAATCGAGTATCTTGGCATGATCATCAGCAAGAACTCAGTACAGATGGACCCTGCTAAAGTCGAAGGTGTACTTGGCTGGCCTGCACCGACAAAGGTCAAACAAGTACAGGCCTTTTTAGGATTCGCAAATTTTTACAGGTGATTTATAAAGGACTTTGCGAAACTCGCATGACCCTTAACGCTTCTCACCTGTAAGGACGTGCCCTGGCAATGGAAGGAAGAGCAAGACCAAGCCTTCAGTGCACTCAAAACGGCGTTCACTTCAGCCCCGATCCTACAACTCCCCAATGATACTGCGCCTTACCGACTGGAGACAGATTCTTCAGACTATGCAACTGGCGCAGTACTGGAACAACTGGGAGAAGATAAGCTATGGCACCCAGTTACATACTACTCAAAGTCGCTCAACGAACACGAGCAAAACTATGAGATTTACGACAAGGAGATGCTAGCCATCATTTGGGCACTAGAAAAATACTGGCACTATTTAGAAGGCCACCCAGAACCCATTGAGATTTGGTCAGATCATCTCAACCTTACATACTTCCGTCAGGCACAGAAATTATCCCGGCGCCAAGCACACTGGTCATTATTCCTCACCTGTTTCAACTTTATACTCAGTCACTGACCTGGAAAGACTATGCTACGTGCTGATCCTCTGTCCAGGAGGCCAGACCATGAGAGGGGGGTAGACAGCAACAATTTGAACCAAATGCTGTTAAAACCTGAATTTTTCGCTATCAATGCGATTCGACCCGCTCACGCATCTGAAGTTGATGATGCTCAACTACTGGAAAGGATCAAGAAGGCACTCACAGATGACATGATGACCAAAGATTATCGTGCGCTTTTGACAACAGGACAGCGCGAATTTGGGAAAAACCTCGCAGAATGGAACTTTGAGCACGGACTGCTGCTCCATCGTGGAAAGGTTTATGTCCCCAAGGATAAACAGCTACGCCTTGACCTAATAAAACTCCATCATGACACCTTACCAGCCGGATACCCTGGCAGGTTCAAAACGTTGGAGCTTATTACTCAGAACTATTGGTGGCCAGGAATGTCTGTAATGGTTAAACAATACGTACAAGGTTGCGACAGTTGTCAATGTAACAAGTACTCAAGAGAAAAACCATACGGACTACTACAACCAAACGAGGTACCAGGAGGACCGTGGAAGATCATCACAGTGGATCTCATCACGCAACTTCCTCCAGCCATGGACTTTAGGGGAGAAAAGAAGACGGCAATACTTGTCGTCGTGGACAGACTCACGAAATGAGTGCACTTTTATGTGACGGACGATACAGTCACCTCATCGCAAGTCACTAACGTATTCTATAATGAAGTCTTCAAACTCCACAGATTGCTGCACCAGATTATCTCAGACAGAGGTACTCAATTTGTGAGCAAACTATTCCAGGAGTTTTGCCAGAAGCTCGGTATAAAGTCAACAATGTTCACTGCATATCACCTCCAGACAGATGGTCAGACACAAAGGGTTAACCAGGTGTTGGAACAGTACCTACGAATGTACTGTAACCATAGACAGAACGATTGGGTTTATTACCTGCCGACAGCAGAATTTTCATACAACAACCAGACCCATGAATCCACTGCACTTTCCCCATTCTTTGTCGAATATGGCTGACATCCAAAAATGGCACCAGACGTACACGAATCAATACGTCATCCCTCATTGGAACATTTATTTGCCCACCAATCCGAGGTGCAAGAACAGGCAAAGGCAGCATTGGAAGTTTCGGCTTCACGGATGAAATGGTACTTCGACGAGAAAAAGGGAGAAGTCCCATTCAAAGTCGGAGACCTGGTACTACTCAAGGGAAAGGACCTCAGAGTAAAAGTCAAGTCCGTGAAGCTAGGCACACAAAACTTCGGACCTTACAAAGTACTTCAGAAGCTAGGCCCAGTCACATTTAAACTGGAACTGCCTAAGCAAATGAAGGTCCACCCAGTCTTCCATGCTAGCAAGCTGATCATGTACCATCAAGACACGGTCACAAACCGCGAACCCCCAAAACCCCCAGCCATAGAAATCGAAGGAGAACCAGAATTCGAAGTTGAGGAAATACTAGACTCGAAGGTCGTAAGGGGAAGAGTCCAATATCTCGTCAAATGGAAAGGCTATGACCATTCCGATGATACATGGGAACCCCGAACGAATCTTACCAACGCCGACGAGCTTCTTCAAGAATTCCACCAGCAACACCCAGATGCAGCCAAAGCACCAATCAGGGTTGTCACTTTTGGTGGAAAATGCTTCGAATTATCCTCATATGAAGTTGCACCAATCTCCACACACAGAATCAACATGTCCGACCATTCAGATGAGTTCTTCCTATATCACAAGATGACAGATCTCGCCAAATCACCGAAAAAATCCTCAAATGAAGCAGCAGGATGGGATATTTATGCAGCAGAAACACATGAAATCCCTCCGCATTCACGAGCTGTGGTAGGAACGGGAATCGCAATTGACCCTCCCAAACACACCTATACACGAATAGCTCCATGCAGCGGGCTGGCTGCATGAGGAATTGACGTGGGCACAGGAGTCGTCGATCCAGATTACACTGGAGAACTCAAAGTCGTATTGATCAACACAACAGATTTCGTATTTTCAGTCAAGCCAGGAGATAGAATAGCCCAAATAATCTTCGAGTATTATGCAGAAGGGCTTTCCTCCTGAAGCTACCAACTGTTGCGAGCAACTAGAAGGGGTAATAAAGGTTTTGGCTCCTCGGGACAATGAGCCTTGAGAGGGGGGTAGTGTCACAGATTTTCGCCACAAAGTCCGCATGTGACTTTTCTCACACCACAGATCACATGCTTCACCAATATCTCATGCCACTCAGCCACAGACATGATGCGTAGAGATCAGGTGATAGTCCACATCACATGTTATGGTCCAGACCCACAGATGATACGGTCGGACCTGTCTATTCCAGGATACAATAGAGGCACCCATTTGGGAATAAAGGGAACAAGGACTATTGTTAGGCATCGGCCTTCCGCTTTCTATTAGTTTAGCCAGAAGCCTAGATAGGCACAATGTTCACACCAGAGAACAAAAGGGAAACCAAGATAGGCACGATGTGCACACGCATTACTGCAGCAACCATCAATCTTCCCACTCATTGTTCTACTTCTGGACATCCTATTGTTTCATATACGACCATTAGCTTATACCCGTAGATAGGTAGCTTAGGTAAGATAGCCCGCTGTATGTGTATATAAGACCAGCCATGTAGAGGATGAAACCTCAGATTGTTTCTCCTCGTCTACTACCTGTAGCACTCACTGAGCTCACCAGCTCTTTCATATATCTCTCACCCTTGCCTGCGTCCACCACATCAGCCAGTAAGTCAACAGGCTCTTGTGCCACATAGGGTTCAGGGGGATACCTTTGGGATCAGGGGGATCAGGGCAGCACGTTCCACGTGACTGTCCCTTTTTAGTCCTTTTGATCTCTTGTCCGGTGTTACCGTGACACCTACAGTGCCTGGGAGAAAATATGTGTAAATAATGGAGATCGGAGGCCAGCATTCCACAATTGGCAGGCAGCAAGGCCCGAAAATAGATTATTGATAGACACATGTGATCAATTTCTGGTAACTCTACTTACAGTCGTTGATAACAGTGGCTGCAAGTTCTACAAGAGTCCTCCTATGATGAGGCATCAATAAGCTGCTTTTGACAGTGGGATTCAATGGTGAGAATTCTCACAGCTATCCAGAGCAGTGCAGATCATTGAGGGTGACACCATGGTCGAGTTCGGAGCTAGATGTGAGATGTAAGATACTTTCTTTCACATTTTCGACTTCTGGTGCCATGTTTTTGGTTGTGATGTCAAAGTTATCATAAGCAAATCTTATAAGGCATGCCTCTGTGGGTGTGCAGATGTCAGAAGCACTCCTTTTTGAGGATAGATGGGCTGAGCATATTTGCACAACACAATTGGTGTAAGATTTGATGATTCTGAATTTGCTCGATACAATTTCTAGTGCTCAGGGAGCACCAACTACTACTTTGAGGCAGCTTACATCTGGCCTCCATTATATACACATGTCTCATTGGCAAAAGTGCAAAAACGTTGAAGTAAATTTTAAGGTTCTTTTTGAAAACCTTTGAGCATATTGGGGTGGTTTATCATGCACTATAACACATTATAAATCATTATAAACTCTCTTTCAAACTTAAAAACCTCATAAGTTCTTATTTTTCTAAGCAATTGGTGCCAATTCAATTCAAGAATAATATAGGATTGCAACCTTCACACTGGATAGATTACAAGGGTGGCCAATTTACTTCAAGCTGGCTCTTGCCCAAAGCAATATTTGCACAAGCCAATTTCAAGCCACGTCAGATAGATTATAAGCATGGCCAATCTACTTAAAGCTGGCTCTCTGCATAGCAATACTTATGCGAGCCAATTTTAAGTCTAAATAATCGAGCCCAACATCGCCTCAGCACCTCGACCTCATGTCCTTCCAGGCTAACTAGCTTAGCACATACCCCTGAGATTGTCAGGCTACTTAGCCCTGAATTCTCTATCCACACTGATTGGCAATTGTTTAGGCAATACAGTCAGGTTTGCCTGTTCAAGCAGCCTCCTTATTCGTTGCCATCGCTCCTGATTAGCTGTGATAGCATCAGCATCATTGATCACAATGCTGACGACCCTCCCTTTCTGCCCATTGCTGAACTCACAGCTTAGAATTTCTCACCTGCACTCCGCTGTCACTACCCTGCTCAACGTCATCCCATCCCTCCTCACCCAGCACTTAATAGCCTTCCTTCAAAATCTTTCGATGTGTCTGGCCGGTGCTCCCTCACCTTCTCATGTGTCGCATGGCTCCCTTCAGCACTCTCCATTTTCTCATGTGCTGTGCATCTCCCTCCAGTGCTCCACCGCTGTGGTGCATGCACGCTCGTGGTCGCTGATGGTGAACAATGTCTATCTCACATGTTTGCAACTCATCTTCTCTGCGGTTTCTTTGTGCCTTTGAAGGGGGGGGTCATATAATGCAGTTTCAATGGTTAGAATAGTATAAATATACAGGTAGCAGCTCTAATGACATATATACTAAAGGGTACTACTTGTAGCACTTGTATACTACATGATTTCCATATGCAAAATGCCATGAGTCAGTGCTGGAGAGCTAAAAGATATCATGAAAGATGTCTGAGCACACAAGCAGAGAATCAGAGGCACTCGGAAGGGGGCGAGCTCACCAGTTTAGCACATATTAAAAGTCAGGCATAACCATCGACTGTGATGACCATGTTGCATCAAGAATATCTGCCATCACACATCTAAGAGAGGTGTGAAAGCAGTCATTGGACCAGCTGTCTGTAAAGCTGCACAGAAAGAGGGAGGGCTGTCAGTGACAGTGATGGCAGCATCCGCGGATGGTGTAGGGGCATGATTTTCATCACCAGCAATACGGTGTGTCTTCTTCTTCCTGGGCACACCCTTGTCCTTGTGCATGGCATGAGGCTTTTTGGTAACTGTAACTAACTCATCTTCTGCACCCGAGACAATATTGATGAACTCCATGGACCCACGTTGCATGCAGGGTTTCTTTGCATGTGGTGCAGCAGTGGTTGCTGACCTTTTTTGCACAAGCACAACATTGAAGTCAGACTCTGCAATGGGATGGGCCTGCATGACCATGGTGGTGTTGATTGATGTCAAGGGGGCTATGGTGGCACTGACAATGATGAAACGGCCTGCAGCTGCTTGCAACATCAAGATAGCAGGTGCTAAAATGATAGTTGATGCATCTGCTACCTGGACCATAATGAATATGGTGCCAGCCATGTTGCTTGTGCTGTCAGCTTTATTCACAGACCCATTGCCCTCATCCTCCTCAGCCTCAGCAACCTCAGTGCATGACTCCCTCCAGGTCTTGTACTCAACTGGATCCATCTTATAGAACTGAGCTGTCACCATCTGCCAAGCATAAAGGAGGACATTCAGCTTATCATGTGACCTGACATCACTTGATGAGCAGAACTGCTCAAGAGGTCAACCCTTCATGATTACACTGTACTTGAGCATGATCTTTGACTCGAAGTTTGTATAATACATACATAGAACCTTATGCTGCATGGCAGCATTTGTAAGCATGTGGGGTTAATGAAAGATTAATGCATAATGGTGCCAGAATACTCATGTAGTTTTGCATATATAATGGTGTTTATCTCGCTACGAGTAGCGGCCATATAATTGCGAGACTTGTTCAAGACTCCTAAAGCTCGGTCAGCCTTGTCTTGCACCACAATGCAGCTGGCAATGTATGGTAACGTACCTTGGATGTCACTAATGCAACATTCCTCCATCTGCACTCCAATGTCAGGCAGTTGCTTGCTGAGAACAATATTGAAATAGTCAGCCAGACAATTGCTTGTGTTGAAAATATGACCTATTGTAATGGTCGAGGCTTGATCTCACAAATGATAAGCACAACTTCTGTGCCTGTGTGCACATTGAGGGCTTGCGACTGAAGGAACTGATCAACACAAAAATTTGGATTAAACTGCTACAATGCTCACCTGACATTCGATGCTAGTGAGATTGCCTCATACATCATGAAATGCATTGAGGGGGATGTTGTGCATGCTAGGCTTTCACATCTCCCAGATTTCATTAAGCTTCTCAATCAACAGTTTAGTGTATTCAGTACGCTCTTGCGGGGACATGGCATCTCACTTTTCCTTGGTGCTGGGTGGTAGATTGTTCGACTTATAATGTGATGTGCCTTCAGATAATGCTGTGAGCAATGAAGAGCCAAGATTCTTTTATTATTATAAACTTGAATTGAGAATGGTTTCTTGCTCATCAGTGTTCACCTTGTTCAGCTCGTCTTTCAAAAATGCATTCCACAGATTGGCTTCACGTTCTGAGTCTGCAATGCATGCAAGCTGGGCAAGTTCTCAATGGTAGTACTCAGCACTGTGATCCCCTAGCTTATTGTGCAAGAACTCAGCCTGCTCCTTTACATGAGACTAAGCTAAGTTGACAGCATCTGTGATGGCCTTCTTTCTGTCATTGCATTTGGCTGCCTCTGTGACCTTCTCTACAGGGGTCTTCTTCTTGCCTTGCTGGCTAGCTATAGATCACCATGGGACTTTTGCGAGATTGGTGGGTAGTGAGCAGGTCTGGGTTGTGTAATGAGTGAGATCAGGCTGCTTTGACATGGAAATTTTTGACATGACAGGCAAGGATGTGGACCCACAGAAAAAAAACAGATGGTCAACATAGTCACATAATAAGTAGCCATTAATAGGCACTATGTATCATACCTAGCTAGCTGTCTGAAGGGAGAAGTATATATCATAAAAGGCACAGTATATATGGTACAAGCCTTTCCCTCAGATGTCTGACACCTCAGCCAATTTCTGGCTGCGTTGGATGTACTTCCACAACCACTTTACCTCCCTCACTGGCAGTCCAGCTGAAGCAAGCTTGTCTGTAAACTCAGCCAGGCTTGCACTCATTGAGTATGCATGAATAATCTGCATTACTGACTCATGAGTACATATATCCATGCGCACGAACATAATCATCACCAATCTTGTCCAGAGATGGTGTAGGTGTTGGGTCATCATACAGTTCTTGAAGAGACTGCATGATACCAGCCAGGGTCCATACATGCTGATACACATATACAGGTGGAGGCCTTCTGCACAGACAGAAGCTTCCAGGGAGGGAACATTCCTGACATGTCCACAAGCATGATGAGATGCATTATGCACCATGTCAGGTGTCGCATCCATCAATTGTCTGCTTGGTGTAATGATTTGCATGGGTTTCAGGGCTTGTGCTGCTTGCTTGCCTACACGGCTAGGTGTGGTCAGTGTAAGATGCATCTGCATCCATGTAAGGCCAGCCACTCATGTTGGAGTCTGCGAATATGCAGCAGTGGCCACTGTGTCATCGCCTTCTGTCAATTAATATTAGAAGAATAGCTATGAATATGGTGAGGTACTCACTATCCATCTTTCAGACAGTCCAGAACATCTCATGTAAGTCATCATCAGCAAGGCCTATACAATACATGTGAGCATGAGAGTGACCATGTGAGAGATCAGAAGCCATACCTCCATTGAGCCCTCTAATCTCTGGTCCCTGCACCATCTTATTATCATCATGAGCATCCTTCGTAAGCATATGCTTGAGTGCCTGTGAGAATGCAGATGAGTGGCCAACCCCTGTAATCTTCTTGAAGATGGCCTTGGGAAGACCGTTGATTTGAATGCACATTTTGTCACTGAAGAGTCATGATAAACATTGCTTTGCATTATGCAATTGAATACTTACACCATCAGATATATACTGGAGATGTGCCCATAGACTATGCAGTAGTATGTGTGCATGTTGGGCAAGATCATGCAGGCAATTGCTGAGTGCATGACAGCTTCCACCATATGCTTGGTCTGATTCTTGAGCTCATCATTCATATGATTGACATCCTGTGTCTGCTAAATAGTGTCGCACTTTACCATGACCAGCAAAGGTGGCGTGAATCTGCACCCTGACATTGAAACTCTGTTACAATGTTGTCAGTATCACTTGTTGCTGAGGGCTTGGAGTGCTTACTCTGAGTTTTTGATGCCCAGATAGTAGCATCCAAGAACCACATAAAATGCCTCAGAAGAAGTTGATTGGAGTTGAGTGTGAGACAGTACCATCATTGAAGCAGAAGCAGGCATGTGGTGTGTGGCACTCAATGCAGATTGTGAGTTGAGTGCACCAGTCCATTGATGCACTGGCACATCTCATGCTGGCTCAAGCCCCATACTACTACATATGCATATTTCATCAACAAACCCACTTTGTATAACTCACGCCCATGTCTGAGAAGTGCTTCTCATATTTTTAGACTCAATGATTACACTTATAACCTATGCATTCATTATGTCTGAGTCCACGTCGGTTCACATTCAGTAAGGAGTTTTCGGTCACCATCCTTCTTTCTGACCATTGATACTGTAAAAAATAATCTATAGCAAACTATGTTCATACAGGAAGATTTAACACATAGTCAACAATGCCACTGATATCCCTACATGAGTCCTCATTCTCCCCAAGATCCTGCATATCCTCTCACAGTCATCAGCATCTACTTTCTTGAGCTCATGGTTGACCTGCAACTGTACTGGTGACTTGGTTCCTGCTGGGATAGCTGTGCCCTTCTTGTGGCTGATATTGTGACTTTCAGTGAAGCAGGCAAGGCTATGAATCTGATATAAACATGTGAGAACACACATGTTGACATGGCGGTGATGGAGACAGTAGTCTGCAACAGCACCACAAAGTGAGTTAGTGTTATGAAGCATTCCCTGTTAGAACGTTCAGAACCACATGTGCTTTCTCACATGTACTAGTCCACAACATGGACCGAGACTTAGATATAGAATATACCTAACACCTCCAATAGTCACACAGACTATTAACAGGGTTTATAGTGCTGTTAATGCCTAGTAGATGATGTAGCAGCAAGGTCCTCACTCTACCCTTGCTAGGCCTTGGCCGCTACAGCTACTGCACATTCACCTACAGGTTACTAGGTTCGCTGTTCTGACTCTAACAAGCATACGAACTTACTACCTCTTGAGAGCGAGTACGATTGCACGAGGGTTCTAGAACTGAGAATGTTCAGAGTCACAGATGGAAGAGGTTATCTTCCAGCTGCTACTCTGCCCCTTTATATAGTCACAGACCTATAGTCTGGGGTACTAGTACAAGGGTCCTCTACACTGCCTCAGTGCTAAACATAGAGTAAATGAAATAGACCAAGACAAATACTAACCACTGCGAGCCAAGTAATTGGTGAGCTATTTGTCAGTATAATATAAATAGAAATCTGAAACACGAAGGTCTTGTTCGCATGACCTGAGTGAGTAAGTCATGAAAATAAAAAACTGCTAACCCTAGAATATGTCCACAAGACCTATGAACCATAAATACACCGCAGACATGAAGCGATTTGCACACATGGCAAATGCTTAGCAAATGTCAACAGGTTTTTTTGCCTTTGTGATCTCAATTTGCTATGGTTCCTTCCCACATTCCGTATTAAGTATTTGCATATAATATGTTGGAGGCAGAAATTTAAAACAAAAAATTTAAGAAATGACACCATTTTCAAACTCACCAAATACATTTAGAATTTGAGTGCTGTTGAATGTAATCATACATTTTTGAATTCCAAACCATCACATGTGTAAAATACCCAGTAGCAGATGAAGGTGTAATTACGAAAGACTTTCATTCTAGTAATCTTGGTTAGAATGACTTCAGTAGGGAAGTAGAATGTAGGCATAATTACACCTTTGTCTGCTACTGGGTATTTTATATATGTGATGGTTTGGAATTCAAAAATGTATGATTACATTCAACAGCACTCAAATTCTAAATGTATTTGGTGAGTTTGAAAATGGTGTTATTTCTTAAAATATATGATTTAAATTTCTGCCTCCAACATATTATATGCAAATACTTAATACAGAATGTGGGAAGGAACCATAGCAAATTGAGATCACAAAGGCAAAAAACCTGTTGACATTTGCTAAGCATTTGCCACATGTGCAAAATGCTTCATGTCTGCAGTGATAGTAAGTGTCACATGCAACATAAACTGTCACGTGACCATGAAGCGCTGAAACCGTAACACAAGCTCCCCCTTCCAACCGGCAAGACCCTTGACGACCACTCACCAAACTAACCCATCAACGTGCCTCTCGGACACCTACTCAGCTGTAGACTGGAATGGTGGTGTGATGTATGACCTCTCAATCATCGAGATCCTCCTGGTGATGAGGATGAAAACCAGTAGGTGCCCAGTGCAAGATGGATCCGTCTTCGTAGAAAACTGCCTCTAGTGCATTGTGTCACAGATTTTTGCCACAAAGTCTGCACGTGACTTTTCTCACACCACAGATTACGTGCTTCACCAATATCTCATGCCACTCAGCCACAGACGTGATGCGTAGAGATCAGGTGATAGTCCACATCGCATGTTATGGTCCAGACCCGTGGATGATACGGTCGGACCTGTCTATTCCAGGATACAATAGAGGCACCCATTTGGGAACAAAGGGAACAAGGACTATTGTTATGCATCGGCCTTCCGCTTCCTATTAGTTTAGCCAGAAGCCTAGATAGGTACGATGTTCACACCAGAGAACAAAAGGGAAACCAAGATAGGCACGATGTACACACACATTACTGCGGCAACCATCGATCTTCCCACTCACTGTTCTACTTCCGGACATCCTATTGTTTCATGTACGGCCATTAGCTTATACCCTTAGATAGGTAGCTTAGGTAAGATAGCCCACTGTACGTGTATATAAGACCAGCCATGTAGAGAATGAAACTTCAAATTGTTTCTCCTCGTCTACTACCTGTAGCACTCACTGAGCTCACCAGCTCCTTCATATATCTCTCACCCTTGCCTGCGTCCACCACATCAGCCAGTAAGTCAACAGGCTCTTGTGCCACATAGGGTTCAGGGGGATACCTTTGGGATCAGGGGGATCAGGGTGGCACGTTCCACGTGACTGTCCCTTTTTAGTCTTTTTGATCTCTTGTCCAGTGTTACCGTGACATTAGAAACAATCTGACATTTTCTGCACCCCTGCTTAGTGTCTAACACAAGTGGCCACATATTTTCAGCACAAGCAGTTTCAGCCGTAGCACGTGGCTTTTTTGACACACATTCCAATCTGATCTCTACCCGGCGTGAGCCTCAGCAAGACTCTGAGCTGCCCAAAGCCTCAAAGTGCAAGGCCACCCCCAGGATCGACCTCGACACCCACTACAAGCATCAGGAAACCAACAAGGAGCATGGAAGGCTCCTCACACTTGCATCACTAGGCGCATCATCCACAGACAGGCAGCGAGCAGCAGCTAGGGTTGTAGATACCACACACATCATAAAGCGCGGAATCATCTGCAAGCCACGCGATCACACCCCACCGCTCGAATGCTACAAGCCCAGAAAGGGACGTCTTACCACTGGTAGTCGCAAGCCGGCACCACCCCCAGAGCTTATAACCTCCAACGCCGTTCCCCCCATCATTGTTGCTCCACAGCCAGTGCGACCCCTTCCCAACTTCGTTAAGGTCAACACACATGCACGACCCATTCGCCCTCTTCCATCCAAAGTCAGGCCCACCCTCCACATCGAAACACTCAAGAAGCAGGTCTCTGCTACCCGCTTCAGACTACAACCGATATTAGGAGCGTTCTGGGAGAGAATTGATCAGGACAAATGAAAGAAGGTACAACTCCTCACATCGGAGTTAGACAAAGTCTGTGCAGACCTCTACACGGGAACTCACGAATACACCTTCATCGACAAACAGGTCATCAACACGTGCTGCCTAGAAATAGGAAGGATCAACTTCAAGGAGATAGGGAAGCAGCAGAGGTTAGACGAGATCATCAGGGAGATTGGGAAAGTCAAGGACAAGCAGTACCTAGGCTTCATTTTCAATTAGTTTAACTACATCTATATCACAATGGAAGGAGCCGATCGTGCATACGCATCCACGTTCAGGCAAAGAATGGATGATATTCTGCATACAAACGTTGAGTCAGCACACGATGGAAGCACCCCACGCACCTCGCAGCGCAATTCACCAGAACCTGCACTAGGACCGCAGGATTCTGCATCGCAAGTTGGAGGACCAGCGTCCCCAACCCCATCACTCTTACCCGCCTATGTTCCCCCCATCTGGGAATTCGACGGACACCAGTTCGAGCATCTAGAAGATGCGCTCAGACAGTCCACTCCCGGAGAAGTCCCGGACCACATCCGCGAATGGGTTATTGTGGCAATGAAGCTCACGGTCAGTACCGAGATCACCAAGTTCTACAATGTGCTCAGAAACAAGATGTACGAGCACAAGAAAGCCTTCGAGTCGCTGATCCAAAACAACAAGAGCGAACACCGACTCAAGGAGGCAGTTCTCCAGACGGAGATCGGGAAGCTCAAGAATAGAATCCTCATGCAAGATGCGCATATGACAGTTTTGAACGACGAACTCACGGGAACCCAGGCAGCAATGCTCGACACAGGCAAAGAAATGATGGAAATCAAGGCAGCTAACGTTAAGCTGCAGCACGAGCTAGCTTCGCTCAAAGCAAGCGGCGTCACTACGATGCAAGGTCAAACATCTGGCATGGTCCAAGCGCACAAGCCATGCATCAAAATTGCTGAGCCTCCACACTACTCGAGCAAATGAAGTCTGGAGGACTGGCTCCAACAACTCGGTATATGGATGCGTTGGAATGAGATCAACGACGATGAACACAAGATTACCACAGCCCTGCTACATTTGGAAGGTGGCGCATTCACATACATGTCAGAATACGCAACCAAGGCAGCAGCACGGCAAGCACTTGGCACATGGGAAGACTTCATCAACATCCTCAAAGTGAACTACAGGACCCTTGACCTGGACAAGGATGCGCAGCAGCATTTGAAGGACATCTGCAGCAAGACATATCCCACGATGGTATCCTTCGCAGAACAGTTCCGTCAATGGGCCACTAAAACCAACTTAGGGTACACTGCACTCATCGGTTACATTGCTGAACACTGAAGCAAGGACGTATGCCAGGCAATGGTCACACGAGACAGTCTAGGAATTTCTGACCCCATCACATGGCCAGAATATCTCGACCTATGCCTTCAATTAGAGTCCAAGTTCAGGGCCGATAAGGCAGGACAGCGCGGAACGGTAACAACGACATCATCATCAGCACCACGGGCCCTGAAAGACCCCAACGCAATGGTCGTGGATAGAGTATCCACCCTCATCAAGGAACAAGAAGGATGGCTGGAAAAGAAGCTGTGTGTACGATGCGGGAAACACCCCTTCATTTTTAAACAGCAATGCCCAGACCTCAAGTACAAAGGCAAATTCGAAATGCCAAAGCGGGGTCAAGCAACAAGGGCAATTTCTTCAAACACGGCCTCAGACATCTCCGACGACAGCAAGGCGAGATATGAAGCAGTCCGTGCTTTCATCGCCAGCTACGACGCGAAGGGAAAGGAAAAGGAGGCAGAACCGGAACCAGCTGTCGAAGCAGCTAGGATCACAGAGGTAGAAGATGATGAGGATTTTCTTCGACGGGTTCTCTGAGGTCTGGCCAGAGTTCCCATAGACACTGTAATAGTACCTACTCACTCTCGCATGTATCAGTATCAAGTTTTTTATACATCGCATCTACTGGTTCGTCAAAACACGTGATCGATTTACCTGTTCACCTCAAACAGGGAGTAAGGGAAGTCCAGACTGAGGCGCTCCTCGATTCAGGAGCATATTCTTGCTACATCAACACATGGCTGGTTGATCAGTTAAATCTAGCTACGATCTCACTTGAGAAGGAGATCAGGGTCTACAACGCGGATGCATCTCACAACAAGGGTGGAACCATTAAGAAAAGGGTTCTTCTGAGTATAACCATCGGAAACCACACAAGCAGGCAAAGCCTTTTGGTCACCGATATAGGACATAAAGACGTTATACTAGGCATGAGTTTCCTTAAGGAGCATAATCCCGAAGTGGATTGGGGAAAACTCACAGTCGATTTCACCCGGTGCCCACAAAGATGCACACCCTCACAGGTAGCAATTCAGGAGGAGGACCTGGAAGACACAAACATCCCCCACATCGAAGACCTGATGGAGTTCGTCGGTTCCCAGGAGTTAGGTAACAACTGGAATGACATGGACAGCTTCATTAGATGGGTGTCATTATCAGAAGACCCTGATGCACAAGCCGTAGCATCGCTCATTATGGGTCTTGACACCAAGAGGAATCAGGATAGAGCGTCGCAAAAAGGAGAACAGGACAAAGACTACTGGTCAGCCTATGTCCCCAAACACTTCCACGAGTATGGCGATGTGTTCTCCAAGAAGCAATCGGAATGAATGCCCACAAGAAAGTCCTACGATCATCCAATCGAACTTGTTCCAGAGGCATCATTACCATGCCCGGCAAGGTTATATCCTATGAACCTACAGGAAAGAAATTCACTCGACACATGGATAGACCAAGAGTTGGCCAAAGGTTACATCAAGAGATCAAGGAGTCCAACTGCAGCACCCGTCTTCTTCGTCAAAAAGAAAGATGGATCACTGAGGCTCGTACAAGATTACAGGAACCTCAACGCAGTCACAAAGAAGAACAAGTTCCGAATCCCACGCATTTTGGACCTCATCGACAGGCTCTCACATGCTAGTATATTTACGAAGCTTGATCTGAGATGGGGGTTCAACAACATAAGGATTAGGGAAGGGGATGAAGAGAAAGCTGCCTTCATTACACATCGTGGCCTCTTTGAACCCACCGTAATGTACTTCGGTTTCTGCAATGCTCCTAGCACCTTCCAAACAATGATGAATTCGGTCCTCGAAGACTTGATTCGCACTGGAAAGGTGGTAGTCTACTTAGACGACATCCTCATATTTACGGACGATCTCAACGAACATCGACGACTAGTAAAAGCAGTTCTACAGTGCCTTCGGGATAATGACTTATATGCCAAACCGGAGAAATGCTTCTTTGAACAGTCCTCAATCGAGTATCTTGGCATGATCATCAGCAAGAACTCAATACAGATGGACCCTGCTAAAGTCGAAGGTGTACTTGGCTGGCCCGCACCAACAAAGGTCAAACAAGTACAGGCCTTTTTAGGATTCGTGAATTTCTACAGGCGATTTATAAAGGACTTTGCGAAACTCGCACGACCTTTAACGCTTCTCACCTGTAAGGACGTGCCCTGGCAATGGAAGGAAGAGCAAGACCAAGCCTTCAGTGCACTTAAAATGGCGTTCACTTCAGCCCCGATCCTACAACTCCCCAATGACACTGCACCATACCGACTAGAGACAGACTCTTCAGACTATGCAACTGGTGCAGTACTCGAACAACTAGGGGAGGACAAGCTATGGCATCCAGTCGCATACTACTCTAAGTCACTCAACGAACATGAGCGGAACTACGAGATTTATGACAAGGAGATGCT